>NW_025965713.1:69178-72846 GCF_021869965.1 Rhincodon typus | reverse complement strand
CCCTCCCTATCTCTGTAACCCCCTCCAGCTCCTACACCCCCTCCCTATCTCTGTAACTTCCTCCATCCCCTACACCCCCTCCCTATCTCTGTAACCCCCTCCAGCCCCTACACCCCCTCCCTATCTCTGTAACCTCCTCCAGCCCCTACACCCCTCCCTATCTCTGTAACCTCCTCCAACCCCTACACCCCCTCCCTATCTCTGTCACCTCCTCCAACCCCTCCACCCCCTCCCTATCTCTGTAACCTCCTCCAGCCTTCTGTGCATATTCAGGTCGATGTTTGAATTCTCGGCGGAGGTGGTATCGAGGAGGGGAAAGGTCAACTTTTCCTCCTCATGACGGGCGCCTCTCAGAGCCATGATTCTTATTGGAGCTGCCTCGCCACAAGCAGTCAATTATGACAAGCCTGGAGTGCTCGCAGCGTACTTCCCAGCCTCATGCCTCTCTGTCAGCGTGAGACTCATTATTCCCTCCCTACCCTCGGGAGCCAGCATCTGGAATCATGGTGCCTACTGAATTCTGACCTCCCAGAATCCTCCCTCCAAACCCCTCCTCCGAATCCCACCGCTGCCTATGAACATGCAGCCCTTCTGCTCGCTCTCGCTCTGATCTCTCTGTCCTCGGTCTGCCCAAAGAAGCTGAAAATAATTGGGGGAAGGGGGACGCTTCGCCCTCAGGAACTGCCGTCCTGAAACTTCCCATTAAATCTCCTCCGTCTCGAGTGAAACCCTCCCAGATGCATCAAGGAGCAAATTCTCACCGCAGTGTTCCTGACTGGAATCTCCACGTCGATTCTCGTTAATTTTATTTATCTCCTTGTCGGAGTTGACCAGCAAACACTATTGGGCCTGTTGAGTTCACACCCTTTAAAATGAGAGCGAGAGGCTGAGTAGTAGAGGATGCTGGTGTGCAGTTGGATCTGGGAGACATGGTGTATGGATCCCAAAGAGCCAGTGCACAGCAAGGGATTGGGATGGGGATGGAATGCGGACCTTTAATGCGACGGGTATAAAAGATGGGGATTCTTGGCCCCACCGTATGGGCCTTCGGGGAGAGATTGCCCTTTTATGGAGGAGTCTCGACCGAGAGCAAGGGGGACAGTTTCAGAAAGGGGGAGTCTCCCATTGAAGACGGAGATGAGGAGGAATTTCTTCAGTTGGGGAAGGGGGTTAATTCCCCCAAGGGAGTGATGGAAGGGGTCCTGGGTCCCCGAACATATTCAAGGCTCTGGTTAGACATACAAAAGGGTTTAGAAAGGATTTACAAGCATATTGCCAGCTTTAGAGGTTCTGAACTACAGGGAGAGACTGAATAGGCTGGGGTTATTTTCCCTGGAGCATCAGAGGCTGAGGGGTGACCTTATAGAGGTTTATAAAATCATGAGGGGCATGGATAAGGTAAATAGTCAAGGCCTTTTCCCCAGGGTGGTGGAGTCCAAAACTAGAGGGGCATTGGTTTAAGGTGAGATGGGAAAGATTTAAAAGGGACCTGAGGGACAACTTTTTCACACAGAGGGTGGTGTGTGTATGGAACGAGCTGCCAGAGGAAGTGGTGGAGGTTGGTACAATTACAACATTTAAAAGGCATCTGGATGGGGACATGGATAGGAAGGGTTTAGAGGGATATGGGCCAAATGCTGGCAAATGGGACTGGATTAGTTTAGGATATCTGGTGGGCAAGGACGAATTGGGCTGAAGGGTCTGTTTCCGTGCTGTGTGACCCCATGACCGTATTGAGAGAGAGAGAGAGAGAGAGAGCGAGCACTGGAGCAGACCCGCATGTGGGTGATGTGGGCAGCAGCAAGCATGACGGAGCGAACGGCCTTCTCGAAGCTGGCGACGTGTGTTCGGCTTTCGTGTGGGACTTCCCGACTCGCAAACAGGAACAATGCTGCGGTTCACAGGAGCAGCCTTGTGGTCTCCAGTAGAAGAGTGGAAGGAAGAACTTCTCTCCAATATCGTGTTTAGATGTTGTGTGTTTTCTGCCGGTTGCAGCGGGAGTCTGAGGCGATTGTAAACGAGGCACGAAGCGGTTGTCAATTTGATGTGTCGATTTTTACGCAGAGGCGCAGGGCGTACAGTAAAAGAATTTGCCTCAATTTCTGACCAGTCAATGTTTGGACAAGCCCTTGTCTCATTTCCAGCTTCCCTTTCTCTCTCGCACAGGGGTGGTTTGTGTTTTGGGACGCGACTGGTGGGTGACCCCCTCCAATGTCACTGTCAGATTGGCGGGGGGTTTGGGGATGTTCCGCAGCCTGGTCAGTGGGCACAGCAGGATTCCACAGGCACCGCCCCCCACGCACAGCTAAGTGCCACAGTATGAGAGTGAACCGGCATTTCCTGGAGATCCGACCTTACTCGGGAGTAAATATTGACTTCCAGAGGGACATCGAGGGGACAACCTCCCCATCACCGCTGACCTTCATATCTGCCCCTGGCTTTCAGAGCATTTGGACTCAGTTCCCAGTCTCTTGCCCTTCCCCTGCCCCGTCTTCCTGCCCCCTATTTCTATCCCAATCCCCATCCAATGGTTCTATCCCCCAAACTCCTCCCTTCCCCCCATCTCCCTGCCCCCTATTTCTACCCCAAACCCCATCCAATGGTTCTATCCCCCAATCTCTTCCATTCCCAATCTCCCTGGCCTCCATTTCTATCCCAATCCCCATCCACTGCCCCTCCCTAATGCTCCAATTGAACCTGCCCCGCCACCGACATTTCCAGGCAGCATATCCCATCCCCTAACCACTCGCTGGGGTGGGGGGGGCGGTGAACATGGTGTTTACCCTCACATCCCCCTCACTCCGTTTGCACGTCACTTTAAATCTACTCCCCTCTCTCGTTCTTGTTCCTTTTCCCAATGGGAACAGCTTCTCCCGATCGACTCTGTCCAGCCCCCGCTCACGGGTTTGAAACCTCCCCCCCCCGATTGAATCTCCCTGTCCCTCAGCCTTCTTCTCTCCAAGGGGGAACCGTCCCCAACTGCTTCAATCTGTCCTCAGCACGAAGCTTTCTCATCCCTGGGACCGTTCTTGTAAATCACTCCCACACTCTCTCTCTCTCTCTCTAACACATTCCCATCTTCCCTATAATGTGGGGCCCACAACTGGCCACAATACTCCAGCTGAGGAGTAACAAGGCTCTTGTACAAGTTCACCATCTCCCCTCCTGCTCCTGTACCTCTGTGCCCCTGTGAATAAAGCCGAGGGCACTGTGTGCTTTATTCACTGCTCTCTCTCCTCCCATGTCCTGCCACCTTCAAGGATCTGGGCACAACTAACACCCAGCTCCCCCAGCCCCTGACCCACCTCCATTTAGAATTGGAACCCCTATTTAATGTTGGCTTCTAATGTTCTTCCAATCAAAGTGCATCATCCCCCACACGGCTCTGCATTAAATATCATCTGCTCCCTCTCTGCCCCTCTCCACCGACTTGTCAATGTCCTTTCAGAGTTCCACACTGTCCCCCTCATGGTTAACAATTCTCAGAAATGTTTCCACTCAGCACTGACCCTCCGACAGTGCCCACTCCCTCAGCACTGACCCTCCGACAGTGCCCATTCCCTCAGCACTGACCCTCTGACAGTGCCCACTCCCTCAGCACTGAGCCTCCGACAGTGCCCACTCCCTCAGCGCTGACCCTCTGACAGTGCCCACTCCCTCAGCGCTGA
>NW_025965713.1:68871-69078 GCF_021869965.1 Rhincodon typus | reverse complement strand
TATAATTTGAAATACCTCACACTGCCCCATTAGTCCAGACCCTACACTCCTCCCTATCTCTGTAACCCCCTCCAGCCCCTACACCCCTCCCTATCTCTGTAACCCCCTCCAGCTCCTACACCCCCTCCCTATCTCTGTAACCTCCTCCATCCCCTACACCCCCTCCCTATCTCTGTAACCCCCTCCAGCCCCTACACCCCCTCCCTA
>NW_025965713.1:67156-68371 GCF_021869965.1 Rhincodon typus | reverse complement strand
GTGAATAAGTTTTTTTACACAGAGGGTGGTAGGTGCCTGGAATGTGCTGCCAGGGGTAGGTGGGAGAAGCAGACCCAATAGGAATGTTTCAGAGGCATTTAGGGAACAGAGGGATGCGGGCCACGTGCAGGGAGATGGGATTAGATTGGAATGGGCATCATGGTCAGCACAGACACGGTGGGCCGAAGGGCCTGTTCCCGTGCTGTTCTGCATTCTAAATCAGCTTCCTCCGTCGTCACATTCCATTTGTGTCTGCCCTCCATTCTCTGAGAGGCGGACACAGCTGCACCTTCTGGAAGGCAGCAGTGGGAGGAGGCCATTCGACCTTCAAGGCTGTTCCACACCATCGTAAGGCATCTTCACCCAATTTCCAATGCTAGAGGCCATCCGCAAAATGGCCTCCTCCTGGTGTCTCCAAATTTGAGTCGACAATTCGATCAGTTTCAGGGAAGGGAATTTCAAATTTCTGAATGTCGGAGGGTTTGCAAATTTCCTTCTGAGAAGCTTAGCTGTAAATCTGCATTATTGTGTTAATCACAGCAGGGCAGAGCAGGGTGAGAGAGAGCAGTGAATAAAACACACAGTGCCCTCGGCTTTATTCACAGGGGCATGGAGTACAGGAGCTGGGGGGAGATGGTGAAATTGTACAAGAGCCTTGTTACACCTCAGCTGGAGTATTGTGTCCAGTTGTGGGCCCCACATTATAGGGAAGATGGGAATATTTTGGACAGAGAGAGAGTGTGGGAGTGATTTACAAGAATGGTTCCAAGGATGAGAAAGCTCCGTGCTGAGGACAGATTGAAGCAGTTGGGGACGGTTCCCCCTCGGAGAGGAGAAGGCTGAGGGACAGGGAGATTCAATCGGTGGGGGGGGGGTTTCAAACCCGTGAGCGGGGGCTGGACAGAGTCGATCTGGAGAAGCTGTTCCTGCTGGGAAAAGGAACAAGAACGAGAGAGGGGTGTAGATTTAAAGTGACGTGCAAACGGAGTGAGGGGGATGTGAGGGTAAACACCGTGTTCCCCCCCTCCCCCCAGCGAGTAGTTAGGGGGTAGGATATACTGCCTGGAAATGTGGTGGGGTGGGGGGGGCAGGCTCAATTGGAGCATCAGGGAGGGACATTGGATGGGGATTGGGTTGGGAATGGGGTCAGGGAGATGGGGGGAGAGGAAGGAGATTGGGGGATAGAACCATTGGATGGGGATTGGGATAGAAATG
>NW_025965713.1:64335-66656 GCF_021869965.1 Rhincodon typus | reverse complement strand
GTTACTCCTCAGCTGGAGTATTGTGTCCAGTTGTGGGCCCCACATTATAGGGAAGATGGGAATGTGTTAGAGAGAGAGAGAGAGAGTGTGGGAGTGATTTACAAGAACGGTCCCAGGGATGAGAAAGCTCCGTGCTGAGGACAGATTGAAGCAGTTGGGGACGGTTCCCCCTCGGATAGGAGAAGGCTGAGGGACAGGGGGATTCAATCGGGGGGGGGGGGGGGGGTTTCAAACCCGTGAGCGGGGCCTCGATTGGGAGAAGCTGTTCCCGCTGGGAAAAGGAACAAGAACGAGAGAGGGGAGTAGGTTTAAAGTGACGTGCAAATGGAGCGAGGGGGATGTGAGGGTAAACACCGTGTTCCCCCCACCCCAGCGAGTAGTTAGGGGGTGGGATATACTGCCTGGAAATGTCGGGGGGGCGCAGGTTCAATTGGAGCATCGGAGAGGGGCATTGGATGGGGATTGGGATAGAAATGGGGGGCAGAGAGATGGGGGGGGAGGGAGGACATTGGGGGATAGAACCATTGGATGGGGATTGGGATAGAAATTGGGAGCAGGGAGGTGGGGGAAGGGAGGAGATAAGTTGGTTAAGAAGACATATGGGATAATTTATTAGCTGAGGCATGGAGTCTAAGAGCAGGGAGGTGCTACTGGAACTGTAGAATACATTGGCTAGGCCACAGCTAGAGTATTATGTGTGGTTCTGGAATCAGCATTGTCAGAGGGATGTGATAGCACTGGAGAGAGGGCAGAGGGGAAATTTACCAGGATGCTGCTTAGGGGGCTGGGGAGTTTCAGTGATGGAGAGAGATTAGGAACAGACTGGGATTGTTTTTCTTAGGAGATCGAGAGAGGGGGGCCGTGATTGAAATGGATAAAATGATGAGGGGGCATAGAGAGGGTAGACAGGAAGGAACATTTGATAGAGGGGTCAATGATCAGGATGTGTGGATGTAAGGGAAGGGGCAGGACGTTTAAAGGTGATATGAGGAATTATTTCTTCACCCAGAGGCTGAGTTGGGAGGTGATCCTTGAACACATTGCCCGTAAGGGTGGGAAAGGAAGCAAACTGAGAACATCGAAGAAATATTTGCGACGACAAGGGCTGGGAAATGGGATTAGACTAGTGAGATAGGCCACTTGGACCAAAAGGCCTCTTTCTGGGCTGAAACTCTACAAGAAACGGAAAGGTCGATCCTTGGGATGGGCTTTTGTTCAGAGACGGTATTCAACAGGAGTCCATTTCCTTTCACAGTGGAACTCCAGAAAACAGCGGACATCGAGAGATGTAACAATGACATTGAGAGGTTACGGGAATCTGTCGACAAGCGGGAAAGGTAAGGAGAGAAACTTCGGGAGGGATCGACTTGGCTGGGGAACCCATTCCCCTCGGGATCGGGGAAATGTTACGGAAAGAACCAAAGGTGTGGCCTGGTCCCTGACAAAGCAGCCACTTGAGAATCTGGGGGAGCTGGTTTGATATGAAGGGGCATTGGCTATTCCAGAGGGCGGGGGGGGACTCCCTCCTGTTGCGGAGGGGTTTGTGTAGGCCCAGGCCAAGGTAGGACAACAGATTTCCTTCCCTAAAGAACATCAGTGAGCCAATTAGGGTTATTATGATGATGACATTTCAGATTGTACTGATAGGCATGGCCACAGTCTCAGGGGTTCGATGCTCCTGGTCTCACACTCTCCTTAAGGGTCCCAGAGGCAGTAGGTTTGGCTGTAACTTTAACCCATTTCACACACCTCCCCCATCTAATCCAGGGTGCGCCGCACTGTCGGAGGGTCAGTGCTGAGGCAGCGCCACACTGTCGGAAGGTCAGCGCTGAGGGAGCGCCGCACTGTCGGAGGGTCCTGTTCTGATATTTATTCCTGAACCAAAACAGGTGACCTTCCTGTGAGCGAATTGGCTGTAGCATATCCTCTATCAGTCAATGGCCTGACTTGGTAAAATGTCCCTCATTGGCTTTGAAACTATGGGACATCCGAAGCGAGACATCCTAAAAGGCGCTAGAGAAATGCAGTTTTCAAAGCTGAGCATCCTTTGGATCTGGGAGTGAGGGGCTTTGAGTATTCGTCCTGATCTGCTGACCCGGGATGTCTCTCTCTCTCTCTAACCTCCTCAGGTTGGAACACGTGTGTGAGTGTGTCTGTCCAGCCATAGTCAGAAAGTTAACACCGAGACGAGATATTCCGACTTATCCCAAGGTATGTATCCCTCCCTATCTCTGTCACCTCCTCCAGACCCTACACCGCTCCCTATCTCTGAAAGTTCCTCCAGCCCCTACACCTCTCCTTATCTCTGTAACCCCCTCCAG
>NW_025965713.1:61255-63835 GCF_021869965.1 Rhincodon typus | reverse complement strand
AGCGCTTCCTCAGCACTGACCCTCCGACAGTGCGGCGCTCCCTCAGCACTGACCCTCCGACAGTGCGGCGCTCCCCTATTCCTGGTCTGGGTAAAGGGGTCAGCTTTATGGGAGGTTTTGTGTGTTTCCTGTTCGTGTCAATGATGTATCTGGCCCAGAGATATAGCTCCTGCAGGGAGGACAGCCTGCCAGGCCTTTGTAGAAACTCAGTCTATTGGTTTGAGACCGTTCTGGGACTCACCATCTCTTCTATCCCCATCTTTCAGCAGGCGACCAGCGATGACTATGAAAATGTTGTTCATTTGTTTGCAAGAAACAATGATTCCAGCGATGATGAAATTAATTACACGTCAGTGCTGCACCTTAACTCCCCGGGAAATCGTGCCCGTCGGCGCGGCTCGGACGATGACATCGAGTACACCTCTGTGAAATTCTAATGCAGGCAGGTACTGAGCCAGGAATGGTTTCTTCACTTCCTGCGATCACACAGGAATAGCAGCGTAAACTGTCAGAGCAGCTGGGGGACTCCACAAAACACTGTCTTGTTTAAACGGAGAGTGAGAATGAGTGAGGGTCAGACTGAGAGAGAGGAAGTGAGAGATTTACAGTGAGCAAGAGAGAGTGAGTGTGAGAGAGTGAGACAGTGAGAGACAGTGAGAGAGTTGGAGACAGTGAGTAAGTTTGAGTGAGAGTGAGTTTGAGTGAGAGAGCGTGAGAGTGAGAGCATGAGTGAGAGAGAATGAGAGTGAGTGAGAATGAGAGAGTGAATGAGAGTGAGTGAGAGAGAATGAGAGTGACTGAGAGAGATTGAGTGAGAGTGAGAGTGAGCGACAGAATGAGACAGAGTGAGCGAGACAGTGAGAGAATCAAAGAGAGAGTGAATGAGAGAGCAAGTGAGAGAGAAAGAATGAGTGAGATCAAATGAGTGAGAGATCATGAGAGCTTGAGAGAGTGAGACTGTGAGAGACAGAGTGAGATAGAGTGACGGAGAGAGAATGAGAGTGCGTTTGAGAGAGTGAGCAAGAGAGGGTGAACAAGAGAGAGGTCACTGAATATATTGGAGGCTCAAGTTAGACACTGTTTTGATCGATTGAGGGAGTTCAATTCTGGTCTCCCTGCCATAGGAAGGATGTTGTGAAACTTGAGAGGGTTCAGAAAAGATTTACAAGGATGTTGCCAGGGTTGGAGGGTTTGAGCTATAGGGAGAGGCTCAATAGCCTGGGGCTATTTTCCCTGGAGCATCGGAGGCTGAGGGGGTGACCTTATAGAGGTTTATAAAATCATGAGGGGCATGGATAGGGTGAATAGACAAGGTCTTTTCCCCAGGGTGGGGGAGTCCAAGACGAGAGGGGCATAGGTTTAAGGTGAGAGGGGAAAGATTTAAAAGGGACCTGAAGGGCATGTTTTTCACACAGAGGGTGGTGCGTGTATGGAATGAGCTGCCAGAGGAAGTGGTGGGGGCTGGTACAATTATAACATCTAAAAGGCATCTGGATGGGGACCTGAATAGGAAGGGTTTAGAGGGATACGGGCTAAATGCTGGCAAATGGGACTAGATTAATTTAGGATATCTGGTCAGCATGGACGTGTTAGGCCGAAGGGTCTGTTTCCATGCTGTACAGTTCTACGACTTTATGACTGTTGAGTGTGAAGGTGAACAGAAAGGGGTGAAACTGGCGGTGAGACCATATCGAGATGAGCTTTGAGAGTGTAAGGGCTGGAGGAGGTTACAGAGATAGTTGGTCGGAGTTGGGGCGGGCTGTGGATGGTGGGAGTCACTCCCACAGGGAGTGGGGGGGGGAAATGTGAGACTCACTCCGATGGGGTATTTGTGGGGTGGCGGAACGTGGGATGTGTTTCTACAGGGAGTAGGGTGGAAATGTGTGACTCACTTCCACAGGGGGTGGCATGGTGGATGCAGGGAGATGCCGAGCGTAGGGGAGAAGTTTGGTAAGGAGCAGAAAACCAGCAAGGAGCAGACGGGCCAAGTGGCCTGTTACATGGATAGTTTTATAATTATGAAATTCTCTCTCTCTCTCTCTTTCTCGTTCTCCTTCTCTCCACCTCTGTCCGTCTCATTGCTTGGTTCCAGCTGTGAATGTAACCAAAGAGATTCAGAAGGATATTCGAATAGCAGAGAACCTTTTGTAAAAAGACCATATCAGAAACTTCACTGAGAAACTCCGAGATGGACAAGGCATAACAATGTTGCGATCATAACCACTGTGCTGTGAAGAGTTGCTGCTGGAGCAGGATTCACTGAAAATGGGCAGTGAACATTTCTGTCAAATGATAACCGCATGCAGAGCACCGTGCACAGTTCCTGTCTCCGTATCCCTCAGTTAGACCCACACTCGGAGCACTGTGCACAGTTCCAGTCTCCGTATCCCTCAGTTAGACCCACACTGGGAGCACCGTGCACAGTTCCTGTCTCCGTATCCCTCAGTTAGACCCACACTCGGAGCACCGTGCACAGTTCCTGTCTCCGTATCCCTCAGTTAGACCGGCACTCGGAGCACCGTGCACAGTTCCGGTCTCCGTATCCCTCAGTTAGACCCACACTCGGAGCACCGTGCACAG
>NW_025965713.1:60257-61245 GCF_021869965.1 Rhincodon typus | reverse complement strand
CCCTCAGTTAGACCCACACTCGGAGCACCGTGCACAGTTCCAGTCTCTGTATCCCTCAGTAAATCATGCGCTGAATATTGTTGGACAGCAACAGGATTGCATGTAACTGAGCGTGCTGGGAATGTTAGCTTGGCTACAATGGGTCCAAGGAAATTCTCACTCTCCTACAGCTGGGAACGTCAGTCATGTGATGTAGCCTCCAGCTAATGAGATGTCAGTTCCTGAGTTGTCTTGATTCCCACTCGTGGGAGTGGGTCTTGTGCACGAGCGATTCCTTTTCTGAGCTGCCCATTGTCTTTGAGATGAAGATTTCTTGACCTGACAGTGCCGTGATGACAGCACGTGGTTCCCATGGATAGGAATCAGCTCAAAGATCTGGATCTTTCCTCCACATCATTTTCCACCTCCACCCTGAAACAACTCACCCGAGTGAAACGTCAGGGGCTTGTAGTATCAAGGACAAACATGGATCCAGAATACTTGGTGAGGGGTGAAGAATTTCACTGGATGCAGGGGGTTCAAAGAGCTAGCATTAGCCAGATGGCACAAAAGGCCTCCATCTGTTGGATTTGGCTCTGTGCTTCGATGGGGGTAAACCATGCTTTGTTAAATTTCCATGTTTCCAAAATGCAGATTCACAACAGTTTACAATATTCAATTATAAATTATGGCATTCCAATCAAATTTTCCAAATCTGCAGAAAGAGTGTTTCTTAGGAAGGAAGAAAGGTCGGTGGAGGTGGTGGTGGGGTGGGGGTGTTGGAGAGCTGGGGTGCGAGGGGGGTTGGCGGGGTCGTGGTAGTGATAGAGACAGAGAGAGGGATGGAGAGGTAGAGGAAGCAAATTCCTGAGCTCAGTGCCCTGGGCAGCTCCAGGCATGGCCCCCAAAAACTGAGCGATGGGAAACAGGGCATACTCGAGAGGCTGGAATTGGAAGAGCTAAGAGATAGGGAAGGGGTGTAGGGGCTGGAGGAGGTTACAGAGATAGG
>NW_025965713.1:55896-59757 GCF_021869965.1 Rhincodon typus | reverse complement strand
CCCTCAGTTAGACCCACACTCGGAGCACCGTGCACAGTTCCAGTCTCTGTGTCCCTCAGTTAGACCCACACTCGGAGCACCGTGCACAGTTCCAGTCTCCGTATCCCTCAGTTAGACCCACACTCGGAGCACCGTGCACAGTTCCCATCTCCGTATCCCTCAGTTAGACCCACACTCGGAGCACCGTGCACAGTTCCAGTCTCCGTATCCCTCAGTTAGACCCACACTCGGAGCACCGTGCACAGTTCCAGTCTCCGTATCCCTCAGTTAGACCCACACTCGGAGCACCGTGCACAGTTCCTGTCTCCGTATCCCTCAGTTAGACCCACACTCGGAGCACTGTGCACAGTTCCAGTCTCTGTATCCCTCAGTCAGACCACCAGGTTGTGGTGTTGGGTGGGGGTGGAATGTGGGGCTTTCTGTCGGACGCAGTTCGTAGGTGGTAGTACCCGCTCACCTCCTGCGACTGTTCCTTGTGCCCACCCCTCGGCTGATCCTCCGATGATCGCTCTGCCTCCCCGAAACTCCTCTGAGCCACCTCCACTTTCCCCCGAGCGCTCTCCAGCTCTGCCCTGGCCTGGAAACACAGAGGGACAGAGGATGAGAGAGTGACCCTTCACCTCCAGGGTGACGCGTTTGCTGCCTTCTCCCAGTGCCCCTTGCTAACCCCTGGAGGTGAAAGTTTAAAGCTCAAGCCAGTGTCCGTGGAATTGCAGCCTGTTGCAGGAATGATGACGTACCCACCCAGCGGATGCCAATCTGTGCCAACTACCAGGAACCGAGAGCCAGGGTACCCCCTGCAACAAACCAAAGCATGCCCCAGAGAGTCTGAGACAAAGGTCGGTGAAGTCATATGGCAGGAAAACAGGCCCTTCGGCCCAACCCGTCCATGATGACCAAGTTTCCCAAACTAAACCAGCCCCATTTACCAGCATTTGGTCCATATCCCTCTAAACGCTTCCTATTCATGTACCCATCCAAATGCCTTTTAAATGTTGTAATTGTACCAGCCTCCACCACTTCCTCTGGCAGCTCGTTCCATACACGCACCACCCTCTGTGTGAAAAAGTGGCCCCTCAGGTCCCTTTTAAATTTTCCCCTCTCAGCTTAAACCTATGCCCCTCTAAGTTTGGATTCCCCTTCCCTTAGGAAAAGCCCTTGCCTATTCACCCTATCCATGCCCCTCATGATTTTATAAACCTCTATAAGGTCACCCCTCAGCCTCTGATGCTCCATTGAAAACAATCCCATATCAAACCTTCCATTCCCAGTAATGTCCTTTTGTGAAGCCCCTCCAGCTGAATAATATCCTTCTATAACTGGGCGACCAGAACTGCACACAGAATTCCAGAAGAGGCCTCACCAACGTCAACATGATGTCCCAACTCCTACACTTGAAGGTCCGTGCAAGGAAGGAACAACGTGGAAGCAGAAGGTGTCAGGGAGAGCCCAGGGGCTGAGTATCGAAAGGACAGAGGTACTTTATTCATCCTGTCACTGCACTGCTTTTGTGAAGGAATAACGTGTGCACAGTTTCCCCAAGTTATCTCCCAAGGATCCCTCCTGTTGCAAACTTCAAACAAACAATTCCAGCGCAATCTCTGTTTAAGTTGCGACACGAAACGGGGAGGTCACCACACTTTCTACAGCAGCCTGGGGATGGGTCAGCTGATAGAGGCTTTGATGTGCAAGGTAACGGGAGACACCCCCAAGCCAAGGCCAGCTTTATTCCGAGGGGTCGGAGTTTGTCTCCAGCCAAAAACAGTGCAAAAAAAAGGTGGAAAGGCAGAGGGATACAAACAGCTTAAAGAGAGGCCTTATTAGGTCAAGTGAGAGGGCTAAAATTTGGCCAATTGGAGTGTGATGTGGGAAAATGCAAAGTTGTTCATTTTGGAAAGGGAGAACTAAAGAACAGAAGGCCAAACAGCATCATAGGAGCAGGAAGGCTGACGTTTCGGGCCTCGACCCTTCTAGGACCGAAACGTCAGCCTTTCTGCTCCTCTGATGCTGCTTGGCCTGCTGTGTTCATCCAGCCCTGCACCTTGTTGTCTCGGATTCTCCAGCATCTGCAGCTCCTACTATCTCTCACTAAAGAACAGAATATTGTTTAAATGGAGAGAAACTGCAGAAAGCAGCGACACACTGGGGGGACTTGTACATGAAACACAGAAAGCCGGCACACGGGGAGAGCAGGGAATCAGGAAGGGTCAGAGAATGTTGGCCTTTATTTCGAGGGGGCTGGAGTACAAGAGTAGGGAAAGTCTTATTGTGACTGTACAAGATGCTGGTGAGACCAAATCTGGAGACGATAGCCTAGTAGCATTATCGCCGGGCTGTTAATCCAGAGACCCGGATAACATTCTGGGGACCCGGGTTCGAATCTCACCACAGCAGATGGTAGAATCCAGTAAAATATCTGGAATTAAGAGTCTAATGGTGGCCATGAATCCATTGTCGGAAAAACCCACCTGAATCACTAATGTCCTTTAGGGAAGGGAACAGCCTTACCTGGTCTGGCCTATATGTGACTCCAGACCCACAGCAATGTAATTGACATTGAACTGCCCTCTGGGCAATTAGGGATGGGCAATAAATGCCGCCTGGTCAGCGACGCCCTCATCCCGTTAGTGAATAAAGAAAAAAAAAGGACTGAGAGGAGCTTTGATCTTCCTTATTTCAGGAAAGATATCATTTCATAGCAGGCACTTCCGAGAAAGTTCACCAGGATGGTCCTGGGATGGAGGGATTGTCCGATGGGCAGAGTTTAAACAGGTTGGGATTCTACACACTGGGGTTTAGAAGAATGGGAGGTGATCTCATTGAAACATATCGGATTCTGAATGGGCTTGACAGGGTAGGTGCTGAGAGGATGTTACCCCCTCACTGGGAGAGTCTAGAACCAGAGGGTACAGTCTCAGAATACAGGGGCACCAAATGTAAGACTGAGATAAGGAGGAATTTCTTCTCTCAGACAGTTAAGCGCCTTTGGAACACCTTGCCACAGGGAAATGCAGGGGCGGAGTCCTTGTGTATATTTAAGGCTGAGATAATTTCTTGATCAGTCTGGGAACCAGGGATTACAAGAAAAGGGGACATGAGGAAAGTCTGATCGGCCATGGTCCTATTGAATGGGGGAGCAGGTTTGAGGGGCCGAACAGCCTACTCTTGTTCCAGTTTCTTACGGTCTTGTTTCGGCTGTTCACGGCAACAACCCCACCCCCAGCTCGACGCCTCCCCTAGTTGACTAGCTCAGGTTGCCCCCTGAGTTCTGCAGGGCAAAGCTGAGAAGAGTGCGAGAGGAATTGGAACAGGGAGGTGAGCTGGGGCTGGCCTGTGGTAAATTTAGCCAAGCACAACATTACAGCTATGGGGTTGAGAGAGTGACTAACAACCACCCCCTCCCTCCAAACCCCAGGGCTTTGAGGAGTCCTGAGGGAGGGAGGGTGGGGAGACAGGTGAGAATTCACCTGTTGAAGATTGATGAAAGATGATGAGTCATTGAGAAAGATCAGGGACAAAGACGATCGTACATTTCTGTGGATCTTTTTCGATTTGACATGCCCCAAAGCATCGGGGCAATTAGGGATTTTTTTGTGGTCACTGACACAATGCAAGAAATGGAGTAGGCAGGTTGTGCACAGCAAGATCCCACAAATGGCAGCGTGAAACTGACCCAGTTCTTAGGGTTTGGTGGTGCAGAAGGAGAAATGATTATGAGCCTCAGGACACTGGGGTCTTGTCTGACCATCTCGCAATATGATGCCCCCTTGTATTGATTCTACACAATGAGGCGCTCCCTCAGCACTGACCCTCTGACAGTGCGGCGCTCCCTCAGCACTGACCCTCCGACAGTGCGGCGCT
>NW_025965713.1:51910-55396 GCF_021869965.1 Rhincodon typus | reverse complement strand
CCCCCCCAATCACATGCTCCTTCCCTCCGTCCCTTCACCCCCAATTCCCGCAAACTGCCAGACACCTCCCGGAGCGGCAGGATTGAGGAAGGAACCAGCCGGACCCAGAGGGAGAACTGCTCCTGCCGCGGTGCACAGTCCGATCCCAGGCAGACTGTGAGGCACTGCATTCGGACGTTCGGAGTGAACCCGGAGCGGGCACAGTCTCTTCCAGCGTCGGATTCACCTCGTTTAATTTTGAGAAACAGAATCGAAACATTGTCTTGGAGAGGTCCATTCGGGCCATCACTCCCTGTGGTGGTACAGTAGAGATCAATCCTTTTTAACAGAATCCAGTGAAGAGCAGCTGCTACCCGGTCTCTGCAAATCCAGACTGGAACTGTCTAAAGAATCTTCTCCCCCGCCCGCCCCCTTCGGGCCCAGAGACTCCCACCCCTCACCTCCATCCACAACACCACCCCACCACCGCCCCCCTCCCCTCCACCCCCGCCCCCACAACCCTGGGGCTCTCTTGCTCAGCTCCAGAGCTCCCCTCTCTGCCCAACCTCTTTCTGGCCCCTTGTCTCTCTCTCTCACTATCTCTCTCTCTGACGCCCCCCTGTCTTTGTCCCGTCTGTCTCCCCTCTTCTCTCTCTCTCTCCCTCTTTACCTCGCCCCCCACCCCCACCCTCACGCCCCCGCCCCCTCTCTGGGACAAGTCTCTGACAAACTCTGAGCGAATTCCCCAGGAATCTGCCGCCGGGAGAATCCCAGAAAAAGGTTTGCTCAGCGTGGGATGTAGGGGGTGAGGGGGGCGGTGGGGTGGTGGAGGGGGTGTGTATGGGCAGGGGCTCGGGTCCTGTCCCGGACTGAGGCCAATGGACGGTCAGGGAGGTCGGGTTTATTTATTTGTGTAAATATCAAAGCCACCGCCTGGGTGGAATATCTGTACATTACCGTCGTTTCAATAAATTAATATTTTCTATGAACTGTGAGGGTTGTCACTGGGCTGCTTTCGGAAACCAGGCTGTGAATAAACAGGGAACATGGAGCTGCAGCTCCACAGTCCCAGTTTAAAATTTCCTAAAACTTCACAACAGGAGGGATTATCCCCGGCCAGAGACTGAAGGCAGAGAGAGAGAGAGAGAGAGTGAGGGAGGGAGCGAGACAGCGCTAAAGAGAGAGACAGAGAGAGAATTACAGAGAGACAGCGAGGGACATGCCACAATGAAAAGGAAGCTGCTGGAGAGAGAGTGAGAAGGTAAAAATAAAACAACCACAAGCCGAGAGACAACAAGTAAACGCAGGGAGAGAGAGAGAGGCTGGAAGAGTTTGCGAGACGGTGAAAGTGCAGAAATAGCGGAGAAGGAAGTCAGGAGAGAAAGGCTGTGGAGACCCAGGGAGAAAGACAGATGTGTGTGTGAGGAGAACCAGAGGGGGCTTTACACAGTATCTCACTCATTCCCCTCACCTTACCGTGTACCTGTGTTCCTTACCGCGTGCCTGTGTTCCTAGTTGTATATCCATGCTCCTTACCGTGTACACATGCTTCCTACCGTATATCGGAGTTCTTTACTAAACATAAACAAAGAACTAGAGAGTTCTGAGGGTAGGTCCCTGGATTTGGAACGTTATCTCTGCTTTCTCCCTCCACAGATGCTGTCAGACTTATTGAATTTCTCCAGCGATTTCAGATTTTGTGTTCCTTATTGCATACCTGTCTCTTGCCGCATGCTGTGCTCCTGGCTGAGTCTCGGTGTTCCCTACCATGTTCCTTACTGTGTACTGATGCTCCTTGACATGCAGTAAGGCAACGTTATTGAGGCATGCAAGATTCTTCTTTTTTCACAGGAAAATCCCAATTTATTTACCAAAGTAAATCATACAGATACTAACAATAATGGTCACGATAGAGCTGCAGACAAAATTCTTAGACGGTTTCGCAGCGTAGACGTGGAGAGGTTGTTTTTCCTTGTGGGAGAGTCTAGGACCAGAGGGCATCATCTCAGAATGAGGTCACACATTTAAGACAGAAATGAAGAGGAATTTCTTTTCTAATAGGGTAGTGAATCTGTCGATTTCTTTACTGCAGGGAGCTGCTGAGGTAACGTCATTAAAGTTATGAAGGCTGAGACAGAGATATTTTTACTCAGTAAGGGAAACAAAGGTTATGGGGAAAAGGCAGGAAAATGGAGTTGAGGATTACCAGATCAGCCATGATCTCAATGAATGGGGGAGCAGACTCGATGGGCTGAATGGCTTTTTCTGCTCTTATGCCTTATGGAATTTCCAATCCTAACTGTGTACCCGTGTTCCTTACAGTGTAGCCATGTTCTTTACTGACTCCGTGTGTTCTCTGTGATGTATGTGCTCATTATCATATAGCCATACTCCTTATCGTGTACCACTGTTCACTGTAGTGTACCCATCTTCCTTACCAAATACTTGCTTTCCTTACTATGTACCGGTGTACCTGCACTCATTTACATATACCTGTGTTCCTTATATATGCACGTTCCTTGTCATGTACAAAAACAGAAGTTGCTGGAAAAGCTCAGCAGGTCTGGCAGCATCTGTGAAGAAAAAAATCAGAGTTAACGCTTGGAGTCCGGTGACCCTTCCTCAGAATACTTGGATGTACCTGTGTTCCTTGCTGTGTATCTGCGCTCTGTCAGTGCACGTTATCTTTCCTCTCTTCCTTTCCCATATTCTACACTGTGTTGAAAAAAAATTGGTTCCTGGAGGATTGAGGTGGAGGATTGAGGAAGAAGTCCCTGGGGCATTGAGGAGGGAGTCCCTGGAGGCTGGAGGTGAGGAGGGGAATCCACTGACATTGTTAAATGGAAGCTTGACTCTCTGTAGGACTCTAAAAATTGACCAATGGGAGGTAAATGGACCCGAACTGACCAATGAAATGATGAACCCTATTTTCCTCTGTTTGCGATCGAGTGGACCACCCACAGCTGAAGGCTCTGATATTGCAGCGGAGGCTGCAGAATGTAAAACTCTCTCCAAAGATCAAATTTGGGATGTTTAACTGGGGCAATGTCAAGTGTATGAGTCACTTAATTAGAAATTATTGTTTGTTGAGCTGCAGCAACAGTTTCCATATCTATAATTAATAAAATAATTAATAGCACGGCCCAAAGTCATTTTCACATTAATAAACTCAATCTCACCCCTGGCCATAGGGAGATACTGAGTTCAGTGACCGAGAGCTCAGTTAAAGAGTTGAGCTTTAAGGAAACATTTAAACAGTGAGATAAAGCGAGTTTGAGGGAGACAGTTCTGTACAGAACAAAAACAGCTGGCAGCACTGCCGACAATATTAAAATAAAAATAGAATTGAAGGAGAACAGGGATCTGGCAGGTATAGGTGTGCAGTCACTGAAGGAAGTGGCAGAGATAGGGAGGGTGTAGAGGCTGGAGGAGATTACAGAGATAGGGAGGGGGTGTAGAGGCTGGAGGAGATTACAGAGATAGGGAGGGATGTAGGAGCTGGAGGAG
>NW_025965713.1:51370-51900 GCF_021869965.1 Rhincodon typus | reverse complement strand
GCTGGAGGAGATTACAGAGATAGGGAGGGATGTAGGAGCTGGAGGAGATTACAGAGATAGGGAGGGGGTGTAGGGGGCTGAAGGAGGTTACAGAGGTAGGGGGGGTATGGGTCTGGAGGAGGTGACAGATAGGGAGACGATAAAGGGGCTTGAGGAGGTTACAGAGATAGGAAGGGTGTGTAGGGGATGGAGAAGGTTACAGAGATAGGGAGAGGGTGTAGGGGCTGGAGGAGGTTACAGAGATAGGAAGGGGGTGTAGGGGGTTACAGAGATAGGGAGGGGATGTAGGGGCTGGAGGAGGTTACAGAGATAGGGAGCGGGTGTAGGGTCTGGAGGAGGTTACAGAGATAGGGAGGGGGTGTAGGGGATGGAGGAGTTTACAGTGATAGGGAGGGAGTGTAGGGGGTTACAGAGATAGGGAGGGGGTGTAGGGGCTGGAGGAGGTTACAGAGATAGGGAGGGGGTGTATGGGTTGGAGGAGGTTACAGAGATAGGAAGGGGGTGTAGGGGGTTACAGAGATAGGGAGGGG
>NW_025965713.1:50884-51360 GCF_021869965.1 Rhincodon typus | reverse complement strand
TACAGAGATAGGAAGGGGGTGTAGGGGGTTACAGAGATAGGGAGGGGTGTAGAGTCTGGAGGAGGTTACAGAGATAGGGAGGGGGTGTAGGGTCTGGAGGAGGTTACAGAGATAGGGAGGGGGTGCAGGGGATGGAGGAGGTTACAGTGATAAGGAGGGAGTGTAGGGGCTGGAGAAGGTTACACAGATAGGGAGGGGGTGTAGGGCGTTACAGAGATAGGGAGGGGGTGTAGGGGATGGAGGAGTTTACAGTGATAGGGAGGGAGTGTAGGGGGTTACAGAGATAGGGAGGGGGTGTAGGGGCTGGAGGAGGTTACAGAGATAGGGAGGGGGTGTATGGGTTGGAGGAGGTTACAGAGATAGGAAGGGGGTGTAGGGGGTTACAGAGATAGGGAGGGGATGTAGGGGCTGGAGGAGGTTACAGAGATAGGGAGCGGGTGTAGGGTCTGGAGGAGGTTACAGAGATAGGGAGGGGG
>NW_025965713.1:46394-50384 GCF_021869965.1 Rhincodon typus | reverse complement strand
GAGCCTTCGGCCTGGGGTCACCCTGCACAGGGCCCTGCTCAGAGCCTCGGCCTGGGCTCACCCTGCACGGTGCCCTGCTCAGAGCCTTCGGCCTGGGGTCACCCTGCACAGTGCCCTGCTCAGACCCTTGGCCTGGGCTCACACTGCAGCAATGCCCTGGTTATTCAGTCTCCCTACCCCCAGTGTGTTTCCAGCCTGCTGCGAGGTTTCGTACAGCTCCTGAGCCTCTCTGGGCTGGTTTATTTACTTTCCTGCCTGTCTCATGACCCTTCTGGCACAGTGACAAACTACAGTTTCAGTTTACAGCCTTGCATCTGTCAGATTCACCAACTCTCACAGGGACCTATTCCATTCAATGCTTCTAGAATGGTCTTCAATTAATTCATTTGCAGAATAGCTTCATTTTCTGACGCAATCTGACTCCATCCCAGAATCAGAACAGGAGGCCATTTGGCCCATTGTGCGTGTATTGGCTCTGGGAAGGAGATTTCCGACTGAACTCCCCTCCCCTGCTCTACGGTCCAAGAAACATTTCCCATTCCAGTCTTTCACCAATTCCTTTTTGAAAATTCTGATTCACCACTTTCCAGATCACAGCTCCCTGCCCTTTGTTCATTCTCAAGCACTTTAATCCATGTCCCTCTAGTTACCCACCCTTTCTGCCATCAGAAACAGCTGCTCCTCACTGACTCTATCAAAACCCCTCGGGATCAATTATATCACACTCTTAGCCTCATCTGCAGAAAACAGTTCCAGCTTCTCCAGTCTCTCAACATTCACCGCAGCACCCCCATCGCTGGAAACAGACTGAGAATTTCTGATGCACTTTCACCTCGATGCTTTCCCAGAATTGAACATGGAGACAGAGACATGCCCGCAGGAGACCGCCTGGGTCCTGAATCTTGATGGGTACATGACAATAAGGAATGACATAAAACTAGGAAAAGACAGAGGGGATGGGTCTATTAGTTAATGATGGCATTAGCCCAGTACAGACAGATGATCTAAGCTCAGGAAACCAGAATGTGGAAACAGTTGGGGGAGAAATCAGAAATGATAAAGGCAAGACATCACTTAGGGGAGTGCTGTCCACACCGCCTAACAATAACAACACAGTAGGATATACTATAAAGCAAGAAATAATAGGAGCTTGTCAGAAAGGTACAGTAAAATTGTGAAATATTTTCATCTACATGTATGCTGGAAAAGTCAGGTTGCAAAAATGGCTTGGAATAGGAGGTCATAGAATGCTTTTGGGATAGTTTCTTATAACAGCACATGGTGTAGCCAAACAGAGAGGAGGCTACATATGGCCTGGTATTGTGCAATGAGATAATTAATGATCTCCTAGAGGAGCCCCCTAAGTAGTAGTGGCTACAATACAATTGAATTTTACGTTCAGTTTGAGGGAGAGAGGAATGGGTCCAAGACTAGTATTTTAAATATAAATAAAGGCCATTATAAAGGTACAAAAGCAGAGCTGAGTAAAGTGATCTGGCAAATTGGTAAAGGAGTAGGTCAAGAGAGGTACACTGGCAGATATTTAAGGTATGTTTCAGAATCCACGGAATAGATGCATTTCAAAAAGAGAGAACAAAAATTTCCAAGGTGACGACCCACCAACTGGGTTAATGGAAAAAGTCAAAGTTAGTAAAGTGAAAGAAAATGCACATAATTTCTTAAAAATAGCATGCTGTCTAATCTTCTGACCTGCTGCCCATCTCTGTGTAATTATATGCATTCTCTTTAACTTTACTGACCTTGACTTTTAAATAAGGCATAGAATGACTAATAGATTAATAAGAAAAATGAGAATAGGACAGAAAGCTGGAGAGAAATGTAAAAATAGATGGAAGAGTTTCTGCTGATATTTTGAGACAAGTGTTAACAAAATGAGTGCTGGTCCTACAGAAAGTGAGTGTGGAGACTTGATAAAGGAAAATAAAGAAAAGGCACTGAATTGAACAGTGAATTATCCCTGCTAGAAGATACAGTAACATGCCTGAAGTAGCTGGGAAATGGAATGGAGGGATAAAGCCAGGAGAATCACATTCACCAAGGAAGTGAGACTGAGTAAATTGTTGGAGTTGTGGATGACAGGTTCCCCAGGGTCTGACAAACTTTGTCTGAGAATCTCAAAGGACTTGACCCTTCGACAGTGCTGCACTTGGTAATGGACATGAGGTCCCTACCCAGAGCACATTCTGTGCCCTTACCCCCCTCAGAACTGCCTCCCAAGTGTTGTTCAGCATGGAGGAGCAGAGTCAAACCTTATCAGTCATGTAAATAAAAACAAAGACTTTGGATGCTGGAAATCTGAAATAAAAGCAGCGTATGAATTTCTTTATTTGCAATCACTTCTCTGTGTGTCTCTCTCTATCTCTCTTCGCATTCCCTACTCTGCCACCACCTCCCCACCCCACCAAACCCCTTACTCTGGGCACCATCTCCATTCTTCCATTCACTTTTCCCTGACCCTGCCTTTAGCATAAATACCACCCTTTCCCAGCTATTTTTGTTTCTGATAAAGTTCCAAAACATTTTCAAAACATTAACTCTATTTTTGTCTCTGCAGACGTTGCCAGATCTGTTGAGTTTCTCTAGCACTGTTTTTGTTTCTGCTGCTTATCTGCCTTGAGTCTGCTGGTTCTGGATTTTCCCAGTCTCTCTTCCCAAAGTCCAGCACTTGCCCAGTCTGTTTGCAGCTAATACCAACCTTTGAAATATTGCAGTTTACCCAAATCCTGGTCCTTACTGGGATCAGGAAAAACAGCAAGTTCTCAAACTGTCTTTTACACAAACCACTGTAACCTCCCTCAAGTCTGTAAAAAAAAAATCACTCAGGGACTCTACCTCCTGTCCCTTGTTCATGTTCACCCCCTAAACCTAAAGACTTCAGTTTGGTGACTTGAAGGCAGGGAGGCATGGTGGCTCAGTGGTTAGCACTGCTGCCTCACAGTGCCAGGGGCCAGGAATCCAGGTTTGATTCCAGCCTCTTGTGGCTGTCATTGTGGAGTTTGCACATTCTCCGTGTTCGTGTGGGTCCCCTCTGGATGCTCCTGTTTCCTAAGTTGTGCAGCTTCGGAAACTTGGCCATGGGAAATGCAGGGTTATCGGATGGCTTGGAATGCAGAATGCAGAATGATGATTGATTGATTTGACATGTGTGCCTAAGGACAGTGAAAGACTTTGTTTCTGAGCAGTACAGGCAGATCATGGGGGCGGAAACTTGGTCAGACTGAGACATACCGGTTACAACACACAGGACCAGCATGGGGCACGATCAAATTATTTGAAGTTAGAGAGTCCATTCATCAGTCTAATAACAGCAGGGAAGAAGATGTTCCTGAACCTGCTGGTGCGTGGGTTCAGGTTTCTGTATCTTCTGCCTGATGGAAGATGTTGTAGGAGACCATTACCGGGGTGGGAGAGGTCTTTGATGATGTTGGGATGGGATACTTTTCAGAGGGTTGATATGGACTCGATGAACCCAATGGCCTGCTCCCATACTGTAGGGAAGTTATGAGGACAGTGCAGAAAACTATTAGACAGTTCCTGTCCGAGGCTCAATGCTGGGGGAGCTCCGCACTGTCACAAGGCTGTGTTTGAATCAGTTTGAAGGGAAAGCAGAAATTGCTGGAGAAACTCAGCAGGTCCGGCAGTATCTGTGCAGAGAGAATCAGAGCTAATGTTTTGGGTCCAGCGACCCTGCCTGGATCCCAAATGTTAAGCCTGTAGAGAGAGAGAGAGGGAGACAGACGCTGCTAGGCCTGCTGAGTTTCTCCAGCAAACTCTCTTTCTCCCCCTCCCTCTCTCTCTCCCTCCCTCTCTTCCCCTCCCTCTCTCTTCCCCTCCCTCTCTCTCTCCCTCCCACTCCCTCTCTCCCCCTCCTTCTCCCTCCCACTCCCTCTCTCCCCCTCCTTCTCCCTCCCACTCCCTCTCTCCCCCTCCTTCTCCCTCCCACTCCCTCTCTCCCCCTCCTTCTCCCTC
>NW_025965713.1:38206-45894 GCF_021869965.1 Rhincodon typus | reverse complement strand
GTCAGCCTGTGGAATTCTCTGTCACGGAAAGTGTTTTAGGCCTTAACCACTCCCCAGGCCCAGTCTCAGTACCCCCCCACCCCCAGGCCCAGTCTCACTGCGCTCCCCAACCCCCACCCCCAGACCCAGTCTCAGGCCCCGCACCCCTCCAACCCCAGGCCCTGTGTGTTTGCCCCTTGGCTCAGCCTACCTTTTGGATGAGAATTGCAGCCTCAGTGGGCTGCATGGTGACAGGAGGCAGTAATTTCCTGTTCTTCTCCCTCTGCTCCTCCCTCCAGATGTCCCTCATGATTCGGGCCCTGAGGCGGCCTTGCCGGGCCCGCTCCGCGATCTGGATGATCCGAACCGCTTCGTCTGTGCTCTGAGGGACCTCCTCCTCCTGCAACACAGAGACACTTCAAAGGTCACTGCCACTCTGCCCCATCCCCATACCTACAACATATTCACAGGAGTTTCAAGGAATGAGGCCAGAATCTCATAGAAACTTCTGGAATTCTAACAGGACAGGACAGGGTCCACGCAGGAAGGATGTTCTTGATGATTGGGGAGTCCAGAACCAGGGGTTGCAGCCAAAGAATACTGGGTAGGCCATTTAGGACTGAGATGGGGAGAAGTATCTTCACCCAGAGAGTGGGGGGTGAGCCTGTGGAATTCTCTGTCACGGAAAGTGGTTAAGACCAAAAACATTGAATGTTTCTAAGAAGGAGTTAGATACAGTTCTTGCGGCAAAAGGGGTCAAAGGGTATGGGGGAGAAAGCAGGAACAGTGAGTTGGATGATCATCCATCATCATATTGAATGGGGGAGGAGATTTGAAGGGCTGAATGGCCTACCCTTGCCCCTATTTTTGATGTGTCTGTGAGTGAGTGACTTTGGATCTGTCTCCCTCAGAGGGAGGGAAGGAAGCGTATCCACCATCTACAAGGCACAAGTCAGGAGTGTGATGAAATACTCCCCACTTGCCTGGATGGGTGCAGCCCCAAAAACACTCAAGAACCTTGACACCATCCAGGACAAAGCAGCCTCTCTGATTGGCTCCACATCCACAAACATCCACTCCCTCCACCACCGACGCTCAGTAGCAGCAGTGTGTACCATCTACAAGATGCACTGCGGAAATGAAGCAAGGATACCTCAGGCAGCACTTTCCAAACCCACAGCCACTTCCATCTAGAAGGACAAGGGCAGCAGATACATGGGAACACCACCACCTCCAAGTTCCCCTCCAAGTCACTCACCATCCTGACTTGGGAATATATCGCCGTTCCTTCACTGTCACTGGGTCAAAATCCTGGAATTCCCTCCCTAAGGGACATTGTGGATCTACCTACAACAGGTAGACTGCAGCGGTTCAAGAAGGCAGCTCTCCCCCACCTTCTCAAGGGCAACTAGGGATGGGCAATAAATGCTGACCCAGCCAGCGATGACCATGTCCCATGAGTGAGTAAACTTAAATTGAAGGCTGCCCCGGGTCACCAAGCCTGTGTCAAATGTTCCAGGTCAGTCTGTACCATGGGGTACATGATTGCTCCTGGAACTGGTTCTGACCCTCACTCTGACCCTCACCATGGTCACTGCCTCCTCCTGCAACAGCTTCACAAAAAACTGCCTCCGCTCCTCCCGAAGTTTCATCGCTTTCCGGGAGAAATACTTTGGGATCGGGATCTCCACGTTGCTCTGGAATAGAGAAAATTAAATTGAGTGAGGATCCGGAGTATGGTGAGATGCTGATAGAGTGAGTGTGTGTGACAGAGCGACAGAGAGAGAGAGAGAGAAAGACAGAGAGAGAGAGAGAAAGACAGACAGAGAGAGAGACAGAGACAGAGAGAGGGAGAGAGAGACAGAGAGAGAGAGACAGAGAGAGGAAGAGAGAAAGAGAGAGACATAGAGAGAGTGAGAAAGACAGAGAGAGGAAGAGATAGAGAGAGAGAGAAAGAGTGTGTGCGACAGACAGAGACAGGAGAGAGGAAAGAATGAATATGAGAGGAGAGGGAGGCACTGAGACAGAGAGAGGTCACTGAGAAGGAGAGACAGGTTTGGAGTGTCAGACATGGAGATATAAAAAGACAGACAGAAAGACACAGAAAGGGAAACAGAGACAGAGAAGAACATTGAGAAAAAGATCAAATTGGGACAGAGTCCCTCTCTGTCTCTGTCTCTCTGTCTCTGTCTCTGTCTCTGTCTCTGTCTCTCTTTAAGAAAATTTCCTAAATCAATGTAGGGCCCTACTCGGGAGGGTGCAACCCTGGACTTCCTCTTAGGAAACAAGGTCGGGCAAGTGACTGAAGTGTCAGTTGGAGAGCACTTTGGGTCCAGTGACCATAACTCTCTATGTTTTAACACAGTGATGGAAAAAGATAGGACAGGTCCACAGGTTAAGGTGCTAAACTGGAGCAAGGCCAATTTTGGGGCCATTAGGCAGGATCTAGCAGCAGTTGATTGGGTGAGTCTGTTTGAAAGAAAAGGAATGACTGGCAAATGGGAGGCTTTTAAAGTGTGATATCAAGAATCCAGGGACAGTATGTCCCTGTTAGAGTGAAGAGAAAAGCTGGCAGGTTTAGGGATCCCTCACTGACGAGGGATATTGAGGCTCTGGTCAGGAAAAAGAAGGTGGCATACATTGGGTTTAAGCTATCGGTCTCAAGTGAATCCCTAGATGACTATAAAAAGTGTAGGAACACACTAAGAGGGAAACCAGAAGAGCAACAAGAGGGTATGAGATGGATCTGGCAGATAAGGTCAAAGATAATCCCAAGAGGTTCTTTAGCTATATTAAGAATAAGAGGGTGGGTAGGGAGAGAATAGGTCCCCTTAAAGATCAGCATGACCGTCTATCTGTGTGGAGACACAGGAGATGGGGGAGATTTTTAATGAATATTTCTCCTCAATGTTTACTGAGGAGACAGTCATGGAAATAAGGGAAACAAGTGGGGATGGTTTGGATCGCATACATATTACCAGAGAGGAGGTGTTTGCAGCCTTAAAGTGCATTAATGTGGATAAATCCCATGGGCCTGACCAAGTCCATCCTCGGACATTGTGGGACGCTAGGGAAGAAATTGCAGAGGCACTTGCAGATACTTTTGCTTCATCTTTAGCCACTGGTGAAGTTCCAGAAGACTGGAGGGTGGCTAATGTTGTTCCATTATTTAAGGAAGGTAGCAAAGACAAGCCAGAGAACCGCAGAGGATACTGAGGGACAGGATCAACCAACATTTGAATAGTCAAGGTCTGATTAGGGATAGTCAGCATGGATTTGTGCACGGGAAGTCATGTCTGACAAATCTTTCAGATTTTTTCGAAGAGGTAACCAAGAGGATAGGGAAGTGGATGTTGTCTTTATGGACTTTAGTAAGGCCTTTGACAAGGTCCCACACGGCAGGTTGGTCATGAAGGTTAGGTTGCATGGGATCCAGGGGGAGCTAGCTAATTGGATTCAAAACTGGCACAATGGTGGGAAGCAGAGGGTGATGAATTCTTAAAATCCCTACAATGTGGATACAGGCCCTTTGGCCCAACAAGTCCACACGGACCCTCAGTGCATCCCCCCAAATTCATCCTCCTATAACCTATGGGCAATTTAGTATGGTCAACCCACCAAGCCTGCACATCTTTGGACTGTGGGAGGAAATCAGAGCACCCAGGGAGAATGTGCAAACTCCACGCAGACATTCGCCCAAGGGTGGAATTGAACCCAGGTCCTTGGTGCTGTGAGGCAGCAGTGCTAACCACTGAGCCACCGTGCCACCCAAAGTGTTGAAGGTATTTTTTGGACCGTAGGCCTGTGACTAGTGGTGTGCCACAGCGGTTAGTGCTGGAACCTTTGTTATTTGTTATTTACATAAATGATCTGGATGTGAATGTACAAGACATAATTAGTAAGTCTGTGGATGATACAAGGTTAGGATCTTGATCAGATAAGGAAGTGGGCTGAGGTTGGGAAAATGCAATTCAATACAGATAAGCGTGAGGTTTTGCACTTTGGAAAGTCAAACTAAGGTAGGACTTATACAGTAAATGGTAAGGTCCTGAGGAGTGTTGTGGAACAGAGGGACCGAGGAGTAGAAGTACATAGTTCATTGAAAGCATCGTCACAGGTGGACAGGGTGGTGACAAGGGCATTTAGCATGCTGGCCTTCATCAGTTGAGGCATTGAGTATAGGAGTTGGGATGTTATGTTACAGTTGTATAAGTCATTGGTGAGGCTGCACTTGGAGTATTGTGTACAGTTTTGGGTCACCCTGTTATGGGAAAGACATAGTTAAACTGGAAAGTGTGCAAAGAAGATTTATGAGGATGTTGCCAGGACTAGTAGGCCTGAGTTACAGGGTGAGGTTGGCCAGGATAGGACTTTATTCCTTGGAACTTGGGAGAACGAGGGGTGACCTTACTGAGATGTGTAAAATCTTGAGGGACATAGATATGATGAATGCATATCGTCTTTTTCCCAGGGATGGGGAATTGAAAACTAGAGGTCATAGGTTTAAGGTGAGCGGAGAAAGATTTAAGAAGAACCTGATGGGCAACTTCTTCACACAGAGAGTGGTGCGAATATGGAAAGGGCTGCCAGAGAAAGTGGTTGAGGCAGGTACAATAGCAACATTTAAAAAACATTTGGATAGGTACATGGATGGGAAGGGTCTAAAGGGATATGGATCAAATGCGGGCAATTAGAACTAGCTGAGTGGGCACCATGGTCAGCATGGACCAGTTTGGGCTGAAGGGCTTGTTTCCATCCTGTACTACTCTATGACTCTCTATCTCACTCTCCCTCTCATTTTCTCTTTTTCACTATCTGTCTCTCTCTATCTTTCTCCCTCTCTCTCTCACTCACTCTCTCTCTCAATCTCTCTCTCACTCTCTCTCCCCCTTTCTCTCTCTTGCTCTCTGTCTCTCTCTCCCTCTCTCTGTCTCTCTGTCTCTATTTCTCTCTCTGTCTCTTTCTCTCCCTCTCCCTGTGTCTCTCTCTTTGTCTCCCTCCCTCTCTCTCTCTCTTTCTCTCTCCCTCTCTCTCTCTCTTTCTCTCTCCCTCCCTCTGTCTCTCTATCTCTCTCTCCCTGACATTCTCCCTCTCATTCTGCTGCTTGATGCCCAGTATGTGGTTTAGTTGGTGCTGGCTGTAGAGTTTGCGTGTTGTTCAGGGAGTGTTTGGATAGTGAGGTCTGTTTGCAGACAGTTGCTGTACACCAGCAGCTGGGAAAATGTTGGTGTGTCTGAGGGCCTGCTCCTCATTAGGAATGGAATGTGTTTTCATCACTGTGCTGCTTTCTGGAGAGATTTGACTGAAACGAGGAGGATAGCCTGGTGAGAGCGACTGGAGAGTGTCTTTATGGCCTGGACTGTCACTTACGGTGATTAGAGTGAGATCAGACAGGTGGACCTCATAGAATAGGAGTTCCCCAATTGGGGCTGTAAATCTGGTCCAATCAGGGAGCCCTGGCTGACAGATAAAAACAGGAGTGTCAGAGGATCTGTTCTCTCTGAGAGCTGTCTCTGAGGGAGCTGGACCAGTGTCAAGGACTCTCCCCGTGTAAATAAAGGGGGACTTGTGGTAGTAAGAACTGTAGGTGCTGGAGTCGGAGACAACACAGTGTGGAGCTGGAGGAACACAGCAGGCCAGGCAGCATCAGAGGAGCAGGAAAGTTAATGTTTCGAGTGGAGACCCTTCTTCAGAAATGGGGAGGGGGAAGGGACCTCTGAAATAAATATAGAGGAGGGCTGTGGCTGAGGGAGGTAGGTGGGATGGTGATAGGTGAGTGCAGGTAGGCAGTGGTAGGGATTGGTCTTTGAGGTGGGAGGGACAGAGATGTGGGAAAGAAGATGGACAGGTTGTGTCAGGTCAAGGAGGCGATGCTGAGAGGGAGGGTTGGACATGGGATGAGGCCAGGGGTGGGGAGATTTTAAAACTGGTGAAATCCATGTTTAGGCCATCGGGCTATCGGCTCCCGAGGCGGAATATGAGGTGCTGCTCCTCCAGTTTGTGGGTGGTGTCATTGTGACACTGGAAGAGACCCAGGATCGACATGTCACCCAGGGATAGGGAGGGGAAGTTAAAATGGTTCGCGCCTGGAAAATGTTGTCGTTTGTCGTGTACAGAGTGCCGATGGTCTACAAAGCGGTGACTTGGTGACAGGATACCAGCCTCTGTGCAGTTATTTCAGTGGCAACGAGAAAAACCAGTTCATGCCTGAAGAACATTTGCTTGCAGCTATTGTCTTTGAGTTGGGGCAAGCATTTCTGGCATCATGCTGTTATTTGGGAAGCACGACTCATTCGACATTGCCTTTGAAGACTGAGCCCAGTCTGTGGAAAGAATATGGTATTTTTTGTTGGGTAAATGACATTGGGGCAGATGAAAAGCAACAAGTAATGCTTCTGACAGCTTGTGGACCCATGGCTTTTTCAGTTATTAGTGGTTAACTTTCCCTGAGGTACCGGATACTAAAATCTTTCAAGAGTTGACAGATTTAGTTAAGGAATATTATGACCCCAAGGTTCCTCTAATTCTGAGATGCTATTGGTTTTACTCGGCAATTCGATAACCTGGGGAACCCAAATCAGGATTTTTGATGAGGTTAAGACGATTGGCAGAGGCACCTTAATGAGATACTGTTTGGTATGTGGGATTAGTGATGTAACCATGCAGAAGTGCTACTAGCTAAAGCCCAACTGGACTTCAAACAGGCACTTCAACTGGCTTTGTTATTGGAAATGTAGAAACATAGAAAATAAGTGCAGGAGTAGGCATTTCGGCCCTTTGAGCCTGCAACACCATTCAATACGATCATGGCTGATCATGCAGTCTCAGTCTCCCACTCCCGCCCTCTCCCCGTACCCATTGATCCCTTTAGCTGGAAGGGCCACCTGCAGCTCCCCCTTGAATATATCTAATGAACTGGCCCCAAATGCTTCCTGTGGGAGAGAATTCCACAGGTTCACAACTGAATGAAGAAATTCTTCCTCATCTCAGTGCCAAATGGCTTGCCTCTTATTCTTAGACTGTGACGTCTAGTTCTGGACTTCCCCAACATCACGAAGCTGGACATGAGCTATGCTATTCACTATTGCAGTTAGATGAGAATTCCCAGAAGTATGCTACATTTAATACCCATAAGGGTTTGTACCAGCTTGTGTCTGCAAATAAGCCTGTTGGACTGTAACCTGGTGTCGTGTGACTTCTGGAGAGACGCAGTGGCAGTATTGGGCTCGATGTCCAATGCAAGGCAGTGGTTGGGGGCTTGGTTACTTCCCAATGCCTGATGTGTGGATTGAAGGTGATTGAAGGTGAGACTGAGCTAGCGTATCATCGGCCTGTGCCATTTTCCAGAGGACAATGGATAACATTTTACAAGGTCTACCCCTGGTCACCATTTACCTGGAGTGTCAACAAGAACAAAAATTACTGCCAGTAGCTCCCCCACAATTTTGGGAATGGCCAGGGAAACCCTGGACTCAGTTACATGTCAATGATGCTGGACCTTTCATGGGCCTAATGTTCTCAGTCATTGTGGATGCCCACTCAAAGGCTGAACATGCAGAGAGTACATTCACCAAACACGGGGACGACAATAAAAAAGCCATGAGCATCTTTTGCAGTACAGAGGCTCCCAGGAGTGTTGGTCACAGACCATCATTTACCAGAGATAGTAGGAACTGCAGATGCTGGAGAATCCGAGACAACAAGGTGCA
>NW_025965713.1:37627-37706 GCF_021869965.1 Rhincodon typus | reverse complement strand
CACTGTAACACTGTATCCCGGTCTGTCCCGGTAGCTCTCACTGTAACACTGTATCCAGGTAACTCTCACTGTAACACTG
>NW_025965713.1:35907-37527 GCF_021869965.1 Rhincodon typus | reverse complement strand
CACTGTATCCCGGTCTGTCCCGGTAACTCTCACTGTAACACTGTATCCCAGTAACTCTCACTGTAACGCTGTATCCCAGTCTGACCCGGTAACTCTCACTGTAATACTGTAGCCCGGTCTGTCCCGGTAACTCTCACTGTAACACTGTATCCCGGTCTGTCCCGATAACTCTCACTGTAAAACTGTAGCCCGGTACCTCTCACTGTAACGCTGTATCCCACTCTGTCCCGGTAACTCTCACTGTAACACTGTATCCCGGTCTGTCCCGGTAAATCTCACTGTGACACTGTATCCCGGTAACTCTCACTGTAACACTGTATTATCGGGCTGTCCCAGTAACTCTCACTGTAACACTGTATCGCGGACTGTCCCAGTAATTCGCATTGTAACACTGTATCCCGGTCTGTCCCGGTAACTCTCACTGTAACACTGTATCCCGGGGATGTCCTGGTAACTCTCACTGTAACACCATCCCGGTCTGACCCAGTAACTCTCACTGTAACACTGTAACCCGGTCTGTCCCGGTAACTCTCAATATAACACTGTAACCCGGTCTGTCCCGGTAACTCTCACTATAACACTGTGTCCCGGGCTGTCCCGGTAAGTCTCACTGTAACGCTGTATCCCACTCTGTCCCAGTAACTCTCACTGTAACACTATATCCCGGTCTGTCCTGGTAACTCTCAATATAACACTGTATCCCGGGCTGTCCCGGTAAGTCTCACTGTAACACCTTAGCCCGGTCTGGTCCGGTAACTCTCACTGAAACACTGTATCGCGGTCTGTCCCGGTAACTCTCACTGTAACACTGTATTCCAGTCTGTCCCGGTAACTCTCACTGTAACACTGTATCCCGGTCTGTCCCCGTAACTCTCACTGTAACACTGTAGCCCGGTCTGTCCCAGTAACTCTCACTGTAACACTGTATCCCAGTCTGTCCCGGTTACTCTCACTGTAACACTGTATCCTGCTAACTCTCACTGTAACACTGTATCCCAGTCTGTCCCGGTAACTCTCACTGTAACACTGTATCCTGCTAACTCTCACTGTAACACTGTATCCTGCGCTATCCCGGTAACTCTCACTGTAACACTGTATCCCGGTCTGTCCCGGTAACTCTCACTGTTACACTGTATCCTGGGCTGTCCCAGTAACTCTCACTGTAACACTGTATCCTGGGCTGTCCCGGTAACTCTCACTGTAACACCATATCCCGGTCTGTCCCGGTAACTTTCACTGTAACACTGTATCCCGGGCTGTCCCGGTTTACTCTCACTGTAACACTGCATCCTGGGCTGTCCCAGTAACTCTCACTGTAACAGTGTATCCCGGTCTGTCCCGGTAACTCTCACTGTAACACTGTATCCCAGGCTGTCCCGGTTTACTCTCACTGTAACACTGTATCCCGGACTGTCCTGGTAACTCTCACTGTAACGCTGTATCCCGGTCTGTCTCAGTAACTCTCACTGTAACACTGTATCCCGGTCTGTCCCACTAACTCTCACTCTAACGCTGTATCCCGGCCTGTCCCAGTAACTCTCACTGTAACACTGTATCCCGGACTGTCCCGGTAACTCTCACTGTAACACTGTAACCCGGTCTGTCCTGATAACTCTCACT
>NW_025965713.1:34907-35407 GCF_021869965.1 Rhincodon typus | reverse complement strand
GCTCCAACAACACTCAAGAAGCTTGACACCATCCAGGACAAAGCAGCATCTTGATTGGCACCACATCCACAAGCATCCACTCCCTCCACCACCGACGCTCAGTAGCAGTGTGTACCATCTACAAGATGCTCTGCAGAAATTCACCAAAGATCCTCAGACAGCACCTTCCAAACCCACGACCACTTCCATCCAGAAAGACAAGGGCAGCAGATACATGGGAACACCACCACCTGCAAGTTCCCCTCCAAGTCACCCACCATCCTGACTTATTCCCTAAGGGCATTGTGGGTCAACACACAGCACAGGGATTGCAGCGGTTTAAAGGAGACAGCTCACCCCCACCTTCTCCAGGGGGGCAACTAGGGACGGGGCAGTAAATGGTGACACCCACATCCTTCAGATTAATAAAACCCAACAGATAAACTCACGCTCAAACTCACTCCCTCACACACTCACTCTCCCTCACACACTCACTCCCCCTCACACACTCACTCTCCCTC
>NW_025965713.1:34033-34407 GCF_021869965.1 Rhincodon typus | reverse complement strand
TGTCTGTGTCTCTCTGTCTGTGTGTCTCTCTCTGTCTGTGTCTCTCTCTCTCTGTGTGTGTGTCTCTCTCTCTGTCTGTGTGTCTCTCTCTGTCTGACCCTCTCTCTCTCCCCCCGACAGGATACCAGAACCAGCTGACATACAAACACCATGACGGGTCCTTCAGTGCCTTCGGGATCCACGATCCAGAGGGAAATACCTGGTACACAGCACCTCTCCCCCAGGGAATTCCCAACACTCACCGCATCACACACACTCACACTCACTCCCTCTCACACTCACTCCCTCACACACTCACACTCACTCCCTCTCACACTCACTCCCTCACACACTCACTCCCTCTCGCACTCACTCCCTCACACACTCACTCCCTC
>NW_025965713.1:33453-33933 GCF_021869965.1 Rhincodon typus | reverse complement strand
GTGTGTGTGTGTGTGTGTCTGTGTGTGTCTCTCTCTGTCTGTGTGTGTCTCTCCCTCTCTGTGTGTCTGTGTGTGTGTCTCTCACTCTGTGTGTGTCTCTCCCTCTGTGTGTGTGTGTGTGTGTGTCTGTGTGTGTCTCTCTCTGTCTGTGTGTGTCTCTCTCTGTCTGTGTGTGACTCTCTCTGCCTGTGTGTGTGTCTCTCTCTGTGTCTGTGTGTGTCTCTCTCTGTGTCTGTGTGTGTCTCTCTGTGTGTGTGTCTCTCTCTCTCTCTGTCTGTGTGTCTCTCTCTCTGTCTGTGTGTCTCTCTCTGTCTGTGTCTCTCTCTGTCTGTGTGTCTCTCTCTGTCTGTGTCTCTCTCTGTGTGTGTGTCTCTCTCTCTGTCTGTGTGTGTCTCTCTGTGTGTGTGTCTCTCTCTCTCTCTGTGTGTGTGTCTCTCTCTGTCTGTGTGTCTCTCTCTGTCTGTGTCTCTCTGTCTGTGT
>NW_025965713.1:31923-32953 GCF_021869965.1 Rhincodon typus | reverse complement strand
GAGAGAGTGAGAGAGGGAGGGAGGGAGGGGTAAAGAGAGAGAGAACAAGCAAGAGAGGGAGGGGGTGAAAGAGAGAGGGGGGAGCACAGAGAGGAGTGTGGAGGGATAAGGAGAGAAGGGGAGGGGGATACAGAGGCAGACACAGTGTCAGAGAAAGAGTGAGTGTGAGTGAGTGTGAGTGAGTGTGTGTGACACACAGAGAACAGGGAACAAAGAACACTCACACACACTCCCTCCCTCTCACACACTCCCTCCCTCTCACACACTCACTCCCTCTCACACACTCACTCCCTCTCACACACTCACTCCCTCTCACACTCACTCCCTCTCACACTCACTCCCTCTCACACTCACTCCCTCCCACTCTCACACACTCCCTCCCACTCTCACACACACTCCCTCCCACTCTCACACTCACTCCCTCTCACACTCACTCCCTCCCACTCTCACACTCACTCCCTCTCACACTCTCCCTCCCACTCTCACACACTCCCTCCCACTCTCACACTCACTCCCTCCCACTCTCACACTCACTCCCTCCCACTCTCACACTCACTCCCTCTCACACACTCACTCCCTCCCTCTCACACACTCCCTCCCTCTCACACTCACTCCCACTCCCACTCACACTCACTCCCTCCCTCTCTCACACTCACTCCCTCCCTCTCTCACACTCACTCCCTCCCTCTCTCGCACACTCCCTCTCACACACTCCCTCTCACACACTCACTCCCTCCCTCTCTCGCACACACTCCCTCCCTCTCTCGCACACACTCCCTCCCTCTCTCGCACACACTCCCTCCCTCTCTCGCACACACTCCCTCCCCCTCTCGCACACACTCCCTCCCTCCCTCCCTCTCACACACTCACTCCCACTCTCACTCACTCACTCCCTCCCTCTCTCGCACACACTCCCTCCCTCTCTCGCACACACTCCCTCCCTCTCTCGCACACACTCCCTCCCCCTCTCGCACACACTCCCTCCCCCTCTCGCACACACTCCCTCCCCCTCTCGCACACACTCCCTCCC
>NW_025965713.1:30680-31423 GCF_021869965.1 Rhincodon typus | reverse complement strand
CTCCCTCCCACTCCCACTCACTCACTCCCACTCACACTCCCTCCCCCGCTCGCACACGCCTTCCCTCTTGCACATTCACGCCCTCTCACACACTCCCTCCCTCCCTCTCACACACTCACTCCCACTCTCACACTCCCTCCATCTCTCACACACGCTCCCTCCGTCTCTCACACACGCTCCCTCCGTCACACACACTCACTCCCTCTCGCACTCCCTCCCACTCTCTCACACTCCCTCCCTCTCACACACTCCCTCCGTCTCTCACACACTCCCTCCATCACACACACTCACTCCCTCTCTCACACACTCACTCCCAGTCACACACACTCACTCCCTCTCACACACACTCACTCCCTCTCACACACACTGACTCCCTCTCACACAGTCCCTCCCTCTCACACAGTCCCTCCCTCTCACACACACTCCCTCCCTCTCTTACACACTCTCACTGCCTCTGTCTCGCACACTCCCTCCGTCTCTCACACACGCCCTCTGTCACACACACACACTCCCTCTCTCACACTCACTCCCTCCCTCTCTCGCACACTCACTCCCACTCTCGCACACTCCCTCCCTCTCTCGCACACTCCCTCCCTCTCTCGCACACTCCCTCCCTCTCTCGCACACTCCCTCCCTCTCTCGCACACTCCCTCCCTCTCTCGCACACTCCCTCCCTCTCTCGCACACTCCCTCCCTCTCTCGCACACTCCCTCCCTCTCTCGCACACTCCCTCCCTCTCTCGC
>NW_025965713.1:29567-30180 GCF_021869965.1 Rhincodon typus | reverse complement strand
CTCTCTCACACACCCTCTCTCTATCTGTGTGTGTGTCTCTCTCTCTCTCACACAACTTCTCTCTATCTGTGTGTGTGTCTCTCTCTGTCTCTCTCTCACACCCTTTCTTTATCTTTGTGTGTGTCTCTCTCTCCCTCTCTCTCTCTCACACCCTCTCTCTATCTGTGTGTGTCTCTCTCTCTCTCTGTCTCTCTCTCACACCTTCTCTCTATCTGTGTGTGCCTCGCTCTCTCTGTCTCTCTCTCACACACCCTCTCTCTATCTGTGTGTGTGTGTGTGTGTGTGTGTCTCTCTCACACCCTTTCTCTATCTTTGTGTGTGTCTCTCTCTTTCTCACACCCTCTCTCTATCTGTGTATCTCTCTCTCACACACCCTCTCTCTATCTGTGTGTGTGGGTGTCTCTCTCTCTCTCTTCCTCACACCCTCTGTCTATCTGTGTCTGTGTGTGACTCTCCCTCTGCCTCTCTCTGTACCTCTCTCTCTCTTGTTTTATCTCTGTCTCTCTTTCTCTGTCTCCGTCTCCCTCTCTCTCTCTGTCTGTCTGTCTCTCTCTTTTGTCTCCATCTCTCTCTCTCTGTCTCACTGTCTCTTTCTCTCTCCCTCTCTCTGTAC
>NW_025965713.1:28987-29557 GCF_021869965.1 Rhincodon typus | reverse complement strand
TCTTCTGTCTGTCATTCCCTCTGTCTTTCCTTCTCTCTCTCTGTCTCTGTCTCTGTCTCTCTCTCTCTATCTCAATCTCGTTCCTTCTCTCTCCCTCTCTCTGTCTCTCTTTCGGCCTGTCTCGCTCTGTCCCTCTCTGTGTCTCTCTCTCTATCCCACCCCCACAACTCTGTCTCCCTCTCTCTGTCTCCTCCTCTCTCTCCCATTATAAGTGTGCCGCTTCTGTTGTATACCCACAGATTGAGTCACCCCGCAACCCAGCCTCGGGGAATGTCACCATATCAGGGTGACTGTTCATTTAGAACGACTGAAATAAAGACAACGATGAGGTTATCTCAGTCAAAAAAATCAACTGAAACTCACAAGAGTTTGAGCGTCAGTTTCAACTGAATGGAATCGACCTGAGCCCCATAATCCAGGCCGACACTCCCTCCCTCCCTCCCTCCCTCCCGGTGCCAGTACTGAGGGAGCGCCGCACTGTCGGAGGGAGATGGATATACTCTAGGGGGGACTCGAGCCCCATAATCCAGGCCGACACTCCCTCCCTCCCTCCCTCCCTCCCGGTGCCAG
>NW_025965713.1:27477-28487 GCF_021869965.1 Rhincodon typus | reverse complement strand
AGATATCTGTACACTGACTGGTGTCTCTGAGTCCCCCCTCTCTCTCTTAGAGAGATATTTCTGTGTCATTGCTGGTGTCGAACTGTTCATTTGCTGGTCATCCCTTTCCCCGAGGGTATTATGTTTTGGAATTAAGTTAATCCGCGTCAAATTAAATTGTTCGTTGCTTTGGATGCAACCTCCGACAAATTTAAGTCTTTGAAAATATTAGCCGTGCCTCCAAATTAATCACTAACCAGACTGATGTGTCTGGGAATGCACAGTTTATTGCCTGCTTCCGCAATCTCCTCGAGCTGAAACTATTTCACTCAGACTGGTAATTAATCCCACTGCTGTACCATCGACCTCCCTCCCTCCCTCCCTCCCTCCCGGTGCCAGTACTGAGGGAGCGCCGCACTGTCGGAGGGAGATGGATATACTTTTGAGTTCCATAACAAATTTTGTTCACGATTTTGTAAGGATTTGGCTAATGGCGATGGCTACAGGAGCAGGTCAGAGGCTGGGAATCCTGCAGCAAGTAACTCCCCTCCTGGCTCGAGGAACATAATTTCGTCACTAAACAGTAAAGCTCCCTCTACCCTGGCCTCACCCACCCCATCCAAAACTCCCAGGACAGGGGGTTAGACACAGAGTAAAGTTTCCCTCTCATCCCCCTCCACACACACACACACACACACACACACACACCACACACTCACACACACACAGACACACTCACACACTCACACCACACACTCACACACACAAACTCAAACACACACATACAGACACACAGGCACACACACATAGACACATAGACACACACACACACGTAGACACTCACACACACACACACAGACACACACAAACACACACAGACATACACACACACACACACACAGGCACTGACACACACACAGGCACTCACACACATACTTACACACACAGGCACACACTCAAACACACATGCACTCACACACAAAGACACACACACGCACACTCACAGGCACACACACACACACACACACACA
>NW_025965713.1:26833-27377 GCF_021869965.1 Rhincodon typus | reverse complement strand
ACACACACACACACACACACACACAGAGAGACTCTCTCACACACACAGAGGGTAGGGGTCTCTGACGTTTCAAACAGGTGCCCAGTGAAAGTTCCCGATAATCTCTCACAAACTGCTCTCCCTCCCTCTCTGTTCCCCGCGCTCTCGCTGTCCCTGTCTCCCTCTGTCTTTCTCCCTGTCTCTTCCTCTCTCTCCCCCTTTCTGTCTCCCTCCCTGTTTCCACCTCACTCTCTGTCTCCAGGTACTTCTCGAACATCACCTGGGATGGCAAAGATTTTTCATTTAACAGAGACGGCTATCTTGTCAATCCATCAATGGTCATCCTCGGCTTGAATCGCCAGAGAGAGTGGGAGATGGTAGGTCACCATGTCTCTGTGATCGTGTGTGTGTCTGTATGTGTCTCTCTGTAAGTGGGTCGATGTGTCTGTGTCTGTGTCTGTGTCTGTGTGTGAGTGCGTGGTGTGAGTGTGTGTGTGTGTGGTGTGAGTGTGTGAGTGTGTGAGAGTGTCTGTGTGTGTCTGTATGTGTGTGTGTGTGTGTGTGT
>NW_025965713.1:25622-26333 GCF_021869965.1 Rhincodon typus | reverse complement strand
GGGGGGGTGCGAGGTGTCGGAGGGTCGGGGTGGGGAGGTCTCCCTCCCTCCTCTCCCGGCTCTCAGGACCCCTTCCGATCCGAGCGGGGTGGGGGAAGAGGGAAGCAGGCTGCCAGGGAAAGACGCCAACTAGGCCCGGACGAAGGCTGAGGCCTGCGTTATCCCTCGATGGAGGGCTGAGGGTGGGGGGGGGTGGGAAAAGGCGGTCGAAGCGAGAGAGCCGGGGACTGAGTTGGGAGACCGGCCGCAGTCCCGGGGGTGGGGAGAACAGCCCACGAGGGCCGAATGGCCCACTCTTTGGATGAAACTCCCCCACGGTTCTCCTCAAAGCAACGTTGCGCCAAGGCAAGAAGAATTCTGGGTATAAAATACAGAGAAATGTGAGCTTTGTGGGGGAGACAGAGAGAGAGAGTGAGAGACAGAGAGAGACACAGAGAGGGAGACACACAGAGAGTGAGACAGAGAAAGACACAGAGAGAGAGAGAGACACCGAGAGAGAGAGAGAGAAAGAGACACACAGAGAGAGAGAGACAGAGAAAGACACAGTGAGAGAGAGACACAGAGAGAGAGAGAGGCACAGAGAAAGAGAGACACAGAGAGAGAGAGAGACACAGAGAGAGAGAGACAGAGAGAGAGAAAAACAGAGAGAGAGAGAGAGAAAAACAGAGAGAGAGAGAGAGGCACACACAGAGAGAGAGAGAGAGAGACAGA
>NW_025965713.1:23841-25122 GCF_021869965.1 Rhincodon typus | reverse complement strand
CAGAGAGAGAGAGAGAAATACAGAGAGATGGAGAAAGAGAGAGAGAGAGGAAAGTTGGTGACGTGTAGGATGAGAGTTGGTCTCACAGACGAACTGAAATGCTGCTCTCTCCTCTGCCAGGACATGCCTGCTGTGTACAGTCAGGGTCTTGTTCCCTCGATCACAGCAGCTTTGCAGTTTTTGGGAGACAAACAGATTGGACGTAGAGGACATCAGCTCCACTTTCATCTTTGTAAGCGAGCCAGGTTTAGGGATGGAGAGAGAGAGAGAGAGACGGGGGAAAGGTGTAAAACGTAGAGGGTGGTAGGTGCCTGGAACATACTGCCAGGGGAGCTGGGACCAGCAGATGTGATGGGAATGTTTAAGGGGCATTTACACAGAGACAGGAATAGGCAGGGAATAGAGAGATAGGGACCGTGTGCGGGTGGGGGGCATTGGTTTAGAATGGCATAATGTGTTCGCACAGACAGGGTGGGGTGGAGGGCTCGTTCCTGTGGTGTAACGTTCTGTCTATCTCCCTCCGACAGTGCGGCGCTCCCTCAGTACTGGGGGGGGGAGGGAGGGAGGGAGTGTCGGCCTGGATTATGGGGCTGGAGTTCCCCCTCGAGTATATCCATCTCCCTCCGACAGTGCGGCGCTCCCTCAGTACTGGCACCAGGAGGATTGAGTTGGTTTCAGCTCTGGCTCCTGGGTTTACACACAAGGGTGTTGGCCCCCCATCTCTCTCTCTTCCTCTCTCTCCATCTCTCTCTCTCTTCCTCTCTCTCTGTCTCTCTCCATCTCTCTCGCTCTCTCTGTCTCTCTGTTTCGCTCCTTCCGTCTCTCTCTTTCTCCATCTCAGTCTCTCTCCCCTCTCTCTCTCCATCTTTCTCCCACTCTCTCTCTCTCTCCTCTCCGTCTCTCTCTCCCTTCCTCTCTCTCTGTCTCTCTCTCTCCATCTTTCTCTCTCTCTCTCCTCTCCATCTCTCTCTCCTCTCTGTCTCTCTCTCCCCGTCTCTCTCTCTCTCTCTCTCCCTCTCCCTCCCTCTCTCTCCCTCTCTCTCTGTGTTAGTTTTCCCAACCAACTTGCTGCCCTGAGCACCGTTCCCAAGTCCGTGCGAACGTTGAGCACATTCCTAGCTACTGTTATTGTGCCCTGTGTTTATCTTCAACACCGAACTGTCAATATTTCACTCTGGGCCCACTGCCATCCGTCCGCTTCGGGGCCATGCCACTGAAGCTCCATCCGGATCGGGAGGGGAGTGGGCCGGTGGGAGACGGAGCGGGATTTGGGGTGGTGGG
>NW_025965713.1:21986-22282 GCF_021869965.1 Rhincodon typus | reverse complement strand
TGTGCGTGTGTCTGTGCGTATGTCTGTCTGTGTGCGTGTCTGTGTGTCTGTGCGTGTGTCTGTGCGTATGTCTGTCTGTGTCTGTGTGCGTGTGTCTGTGTCTGCGTGCGTGTGTGTCTGTGCGTGTGTGTTTTTGTTCTTCCTGTCCTGTTCTATCCTGATTTACCAGGAACCACTAATTCGCCAACTGGTGTGTCGGCCTGGATTATGGGGCTCGAGTCCCCCCTAGAGTATATCCATCTCCCTCCGACAGTGCGGCGCTCCCTCAGTACTGGCACCGGGAGGGAGGGAGGGAG
>NW_025965713.1:18305-18588 GCF_021869965.1 Rhincodon typus | reverse complement strand
GCACATTCCAGGCACCTACCACCCTCTGTGTAAAAAAACTTATTCACGCATCTCCTTTAAACTCTCCCCCTCTCACCTTAAACCCCTGACCCTCCCCAGCTCCATCAGTATTTGACATTTCCACCCTGGGGGGAAAGATTCTGTCTATCCACCCCCTCTGTGTCCCTCACAGTTTTATACACTTCCATCAGGTCACCCCTCAGCCTCTGACGCTCCCATCTGACTTTGTCCAAGCTCCCCTTGTAGCTAACACACTCCCTGATCCAGGCCGCATCCTGGTAAA
>NW_025965713.1:17793-18295 GCF_021869965.1 Rhincodon typus | reverse complement strand
CCTCCACATCCTTCCTGTAATGTGGAGACCAGAACTGCACACCCCACTCCAAACGTGGCTGTACTAAAGTCTCACACAGCTGCAACATGACTTGCCAATTTTTATACTCAGTGCCCCAACCGATGAAGGCGAGCGTGCCATACACCTCCTTTACCATCCTACCCACTGGTGGCGAGGGAGGGAGTTACGTGGGAATAATTAATGAAAAGCAGAGCGAGGGTGATGGGTGGGAAGGAACTGTCTTCCTCCCAGCGAGTAGTTAGGGGGTGGGATATACCACCTGGAAATGTGATGGTTTGGGGGGGTGTGGCACAGGTTCAATTGGAGCATCAGAGACAGGCATTGGATGGGGATTGAGATAGAAATGGGGGGCAGGGAGATGGGTGGATGGAAGGGAGGAGATTGGGGGATAGAACCATTGGATGGGGATTGGGATAGAGATCGGGGGGAAAGGGAGGAGATTGGGGGATAGAACCATTGGATGGGGATTGGGATAGAAATG
>NW_025965713.1:16253-17293 GCF_021869965.1 Rhincodon typus | reverse complement strand
TGATGATGTTACCGAGCACGGTGACACAACATCTGTATGATAACCAGGCAGCTCGGAGAGCAAACCAACATCCTCACCCACAACCCGAGCTACAGACCTTCACAGGTTGGGGACGGTTCCCCCTCGGAGAGGAGAAGGCTGAGGGACAGGGAGATTCAAGCCGAAGGGGGGAGGGGGTTCAAACCCGTGAGCGGGGGCTGGACAGAGTCGATCAGGAGAAGCTGTTCCCGCTCGGAAAAGGAACAAGAACGAGAGAGGGGAGTAGATTTAAAGTGACGTGCAAACGGAGCGAGGGGGATGTGAGGGTAAACACCATGTTCCCCCCCTCCCCCCAGCGAGTAGTTAGGGGATGGGATATACTGCCTGGAAATGTCGGGGGTGGGGGGTGGGGTGGCAGGTTCAATTGGAGCATTGGGGAGGGGCATTGGATGGGGATTGGGATAGAAATGGGGGGCAGGGAGATGGGGGGAAGGGAGGAGATTGGGGGATAGAACCATTGGATGGAGATTGGGATGGAAATGGAGGGGCAGGGAGATGGGGGGGCAATGGGAAGAGGTCAGACCCTAATTCCGGTTTCCTTTTGGAACTGTAGCAGGATCACTTCCATCCGAGCGAGATTCTGACAAAGGTGCGAAGCGTGTGAGAGAGGGAGAGGATTTAGGGAGAGAGTTCCCAAGCTCAGGAGCCCCTGCCCCAAGCTCCCCCTCCCACCCCCAGTGTCAGAAGAACAGGATGTCACTTACACACACTGCGGCCCAGCATTAAAACCAAGTTGGGAAATTTAAACAGCAAGGTGACAGTTTGATTCATTCTCTCCTCAATCACTCGCACGTGGGTAAGGACCTGAGACACAGAGAGAGAGCGGGAGACAGAGACAGAGAGAGAGAGACAGAGACAGAGAGTGAGAGAGAAAGACAGGGAGAGAGAGTGTGAGAGAGAGACACAGAGAGAGACAGAGAGCGAGAGAGAGACACAGAGAGAGACAGAGAGCGGGAGACAGAGACAGAGAGAGAGAGAGACACAGACAGAGAGAGAGAGAC
>NW_025965713.1:14409-16243 GCF_021869965.1 Rhincodon typus | reverse complement strand
GAGACAGAGACAGAGAGAGAGAGAGACACAGACAGAGAGAGAGAGACAGACAGGGAGAGAGAGAGACAGACAGGGAGAGAGAGAGACAGAGACAGAGAGAGAGAGAAAGCCAGAGAGAGAGAGTGTGAGAGAGAGACATAGAGCGAGACAGTGTGTGAGAGAGATACAGAGAGAGAGACGCAGGCACAGAGAGAGAGTGTGTGTGAGAGAGAGAGACAGAAAGAGAGAGAGAGATAGAGAGAGAGAGTGTGTGTGTGTGACAGAGAGAGATACAGTGACAGAGAGTGAGAAAGAATGAAAGAGAGAAAGTGAATGTGAGAGAGTATGTGAGAAGGAGAGTGTGAGAGAGTGAGTGTGAGAGAGAGAGACAGGCAGAAAAGAAAAAGATGGAGAGAGAGGGAGCAAGAGACAAAGAGAGAGAGTGAGAAAGAGAGAGAGGGAGAGAGAGAGAAAGAGAGAGAAAGAAAGAGAGGAGGAGAGAGAGACAAAGAGAGAGAAAAAGGGACAGAGAGAGAGACAGACAGATAGACAGAGAGAGAAAGAGCAACAAAGAGAGACAGAGTGAGAGAGACAGTGAGAGAGAGAGGGAGAGAAACAGGAAGAAGGGAAGAGAGAGTGAGAAAAACATGGAGAGAGATGGTGTCAGTACATTTTTTCTCTGAGAACATCACCCAACCCCTCCGTGATCCCCTGACCCCCATGAGCCCCAGATCACTATGATAGACCAGATCCAGTGACCCCAGAGACCCGTGATCCCCTGAATCCCCATGATCCCCTGACCTACAGATTTCCTGCACCCCAGGTCCCTGTGATCATCTGACTCCCATGAGCTCAAGATCCCTGTGATCCACTGATTCCCATGATCGCCTGATCCTTGTGAGCCCCAGATCCCTACGATCCCCAGAACCCCATTGACCCCCCAATCCCAGTGATCTCCTGATCCCCCAGATCCACTGTGATCCCAAACCCTCGTGACGACCTGACTCCCAAGATCCCCTGAATCCCATGAGCTCTAGATCCCTGTGATCCTCTGACCCTCATGATCCCAGACCCCATAATCCACGGACTCCCATGGGATCCCCAGATCATCTGATCCCAGATCCCAGTGATCTCCTGATCCCCAAGTTCACTCCGAACACCCATCCTTTCTGGATCCCAGGGGTCACATCTCTGAACGACACTGACCTCTTACTGACCCTTGACCTCTGACTGAGCCACAAGTTGTGGCTGACCCCTGACATGTGACCCTGAAGCTGACCTCTCACCTGGAATTTCATTTGCCGAGCCTTTTCGGGATCCTCCAGGAGCGTCCGCCTGTAGTTACGGATCGTCAGCTTCCGATCCTTCCCCTCGGCTCGAATGTAACGCACCACAGCCTGGTACACCCTGTTCGCCTGTGGGATCGACAGGGAGACACCGGCTAGACGGGGGGACACCGGCTAGACACAGGGAGACACCGGCTAGACGGGGGACACCGGCTAGACGGGGGGTGGACACCGGCTAGACACAGGGAGACACCAGCTAGACGGGGGGACACCGGCTAGACACAGGGAGACACCGGCTAGACACAGGGAGACACCGGCAAGACACAGGGAGACACCGGCTAGACGGGGAGACACTGGCTAGACACGGGGAGACACCGGCTAGACGCAGGGAGACACCGGCTAGACACAGGGAGACACCGGCTAGACACAGGGACACACTGGCTAGACATGGGGGGACACTGGCTAGACACAGGGAGATACTGGCTAGACACGGGGGGACACTGGCTAGACACAGGGAGACATCGGCTAGACACAGGGAGACACCGGCAAGACACAGGGAGACACCGGCT
>NW_025965713.1:11300-13909 GCF_021869965.1 Rhincodon typus | reverse complement strand
GAGGTGATGGAGACGGGGGAAGGGGGCGTGGGGGCTGGAGGAGGTGATGGAGACGGGGGAAGGGGGCGTGGGGGCTGGAGGAGGTGACGGAGACTGGGAGGGGTTGTAGGGGGCTGGAGGAGGTGGCGGAGACAGGGAGGGGGTGGAGGAGCCGGGCGGGGGGAGGGGGCGGGGTTGGGGGCGGGGGCCAGGTGGACGTTCGGAGCTGCAGTGTCTGGAACCTGTCGATTTTGTTTGGCAATGCTTCAGCCAATCCTGGGTCCTCCTGTTGTGGGAGTAGTTTTGGTATTCTTGTGTGTGTGTCCTGATGGGGTGGTAGGGATTGTGGGAAGGTTGGGGGGTGGGGGGGTTCCGTCAGACAGACGAGAGCGCGATACCTTCTGCTCACTGGGGGCAAGTTTATCGTTTCCTCTTTGTTTTTTCACAAAGATTGACAATGGGGAGCCATGAGAATCCGATCGAATTCCTGCAGAATTATCTCCAGGACCATCCCCAGATGGAGTGCCCCCTTTCGTTACAGACGTTCCTCTCTCCTGGGGAGCAGACGGTGAGTGGACAGTCTGCACAGTCAGGCGTTTCCTTGTCTCAGTATGTTTCCGAGTTAGTGCGGTGGGGGTGAGGGGCTCAGAGGGGAACTTGCAGGGGGCTGGTGTTCCCATGTATCTGCTGCCCCTGTCCTTCTAGATGGAAGTGGGTCGTGGGTTTGGAAGGTGCTGCCTGAGGATCTTTGGTGAATCTCTGCAGTGCATCTTGTAGATGGTACACACTGCTGTTACTGAGCGTCGGTGGGGGAGGGAGTGGGATGTTTGTGGATGTGGTGCCAATCAAGCGGGGGCTGCTTTGTCCTGGATGGTGTTGAGTTTCTTGAGTGTTGTTGGAGCTGCCCCCATCCAGGGGCAAGTGGGGGGGGTATTCCCTCACACTCCTGCCTTGTGCCTTGTAGATGGTGGACAGGCTTTGGGGAGTCAGGAGGGGAGTTACTCACCGCAGGATTCCCAGCCTCTGACCTGCTCTTGTAGCCGCTGTGTTTATGTGATGAGTCAAGTTGTGTTTCTGGTCAATGATAACCCCCAGGATGTTGATAGTGGGGAGGCAATGGCCTAGTGGTATTATCGCTGGACTGTTGATTCAGAGACCTGGATAATATTCTGCGAACCCGGGTTCAAATCCCGCCATGACAGATGATGGAATTTGAATTCAATAAAATATCTGGAATTAAGAATCTAATGATGACCACGAATGCATTGCCAATTGTCGGGAAAAACCCATCTGGTTCACTAATGTCCTTTAGGGAAGGAAACTGCCATCCTTACCTGGTCTGGCCTACATGTGACTCCAGACCCACAGCAATGTGGTTGACTCTGAACTGCCCCCTGGGCAATTAGGGATGGGCAATAAATGCTGCCCTAGCCAGCGACTCCCTCATCCTGTGAATGAATGAAGAAAAAAATAATTATGATTGAAACACCATTGAATACCAAGAGACAGTTTTTAGATTGTCCCTTATTGGTGACGGTCATAGCCCGGCATTTGTGTTATGCAAATGCATTGCACAAATGTTACATGCTACTTGTCAGCCCAAACCTGGATAATGTCCAGATCTTGTTGCATGTGAACACGGATTGCTTCAGTATCTGAGGAGCCACGAACGGTGCTGAACATTGTGCAACCATCAGTGAACATCCCACTTCTGACCTTATGATGGAGGGAAGGTCATTGATGAAGCAGCTGAAGATGGTGGGGCCGAGGACACTACCCTGAGGAACTCCTGCAGAGATGCCCTGGAGCTGAGATGACTGACCTCCCACAACCACGACCACCTTCCTATGTGTCCTGTATGACTCCAACCACCGGAGAGTTTGCCCCCGATACCCATTGATTCCAGTTTTGCTCAGGCTCCATGATGCCACACCTGGTTGAATGCCGTCTTGATGTCAAGGGCTGTCATTCTCACCTCACCTCTGGAATTCAGCTCTTTTATCCATGTGTGAACCAAGGCCGTAATGAGATCAGGAGCTGAGTGGCTCTGACGTCACTGAGCAGGTTAGTGCTGAGCAGGTGCTGCTTGATAGTGACTCCTTCCATCACTTTACTGATGATCGAGAGGAGACTGATGGGGCGGGAATTGGCCGGTTTGGGTTTGTCCGGCTTTTTATGTACAGGACATACTTGGGCAATTTTCCACATTGTCGGGTAGGTACCAGTGTTGTAACTGTACTGGAACAGCTTGGTTAGGGGAATGGAAAGTTCTGGAGCACAAGTCTTCAGTACTATTGCTAGGAAGTTATCAGGGCCCGTCGCCTTTACAGTATCCGGTGTTTCCAACCGTTTCCTGATATCATGTGGAGTGAATGAAATTGGCTGAGAGGGGGAAGTGTTGGGGCGGGGGTTATGGGGGCGGGATTGAGGTTAATGGGCGTGAGGGATTATTTTGTAATGTGGTAGTGTTTCCTGGAGGTTGATTTGGGAGACTCAGGGATAGTTTTGTTGTCGATGTGACTCATGTTCACTGCAGTGACCGTACAGACTCTCTGTTCCAGTTCCAGTCGGATTTAAAGATGGTTTTAACGGAAATATCCCGCAGTTTGGACAGACACGAGATCCCGAGG
>NW_025965713.1:10029-11200 GCF_021869965.1 Rhincodon typus | reverse complement strand
CCTCACTCTGTCTGTGACCAGCCCCTACACCCCCTCCCTATCCCTGTCACCTCCTCCAGTCCCTACTCCCCTCCCTCCATCTGTAATCTGAGGGTGATCTGATCTCTGTGTCATTAATTGGGCACAGTGTTCCAGTGTGTTACCTTCTGTTTACTAATGGTGTCTCCATCTCCCTCTGTCTTTCACACCACTCTCTCTCTCTCTCTCTGTCTGTCTCTCTGTCTCTCTGTCTCTCTGTCTCTCTGTCTCTCTGTCTCTCTGTCTCTCTCTCTGTCTCTCTGTCTCTCTCTCTCTCTCCCTGTCTCCCTGTCTCTCTCTCTCTCTCTCCCTGTCTGTCTGTCTCTCCCTGTCTGTCTGTCTCTCCCTGTCTCTCCCTGTCTCTGTCTCTCTCTCTCTCTGTCTGTCTCTCCCTGTCTCTGTCTGTCTCTCTCTCTCTCTCCCTGTCTCTGTCTCTGTCTCTCTCTCTCCCTGTCTCTCTCCCTGTCTCTCTCTGTCTCTGTCTCTGCCCCCCTCTCTCTCTCTGTCCCCCTCTCTCTCTCTCTCACACAGTTGCACCGATGACATCTCTCGATATGAACTTCCCGCCTGACTCTGGGACTGTGGTGGTTTTGGGGTCTGCCCTGAGCTGGTGAGTCCCTTGGCGCTGAACCACCCCCCCATGGCGCGGTGCTCCCTCGGCACTAACTACTCCCCCCTGTGGCGCGGTGCTCCTTCCTCCCTCAGCACTGACCCCCCCCGCGGCATGGCGCTCCCTCGGTGCTGACCCTGACCCTGAGTGTCAGTGAGGAGCTGTCCTTAAGGGTCCAGCGGTGAATCGGACCCTGGTGGGGGGGGTGGGGATGCCCTGTCTGGATGGGACCCTCATCCAGCAAATAGTGACCAAAGTGAGATCGTTGTGCCCATCTCTAAATACCTCTCCCTCGCCCTCTGTCTCTGTATCTGTGTGTGTGTGTCTCTCTCTCTGTATCTGTGTGTGTGTGTCTCTCTCTCTGTATCTGTGTGTGTGTGTCTCTCTCTCTGTATCTGTGTGTGTGTGTCTCTCTTTCTGTGTCTGTGTGTGTGTCTCTCTCTCTCTCTGTGTCTGTGTGTGTGTATGTCTCTCTCTCTCTGTGTCTCTGTGTGTGTTTCTCTGTGTCTGTGTGTGTGTCTCTCTTTCTCTCTCTCTCTCTCT
>NW_025965713.1:8764-9529 GCF_021869965.1 Rhincodon typus | reverse complement strand
CGTCGTCCGCGACCGTTGCCCCTCGCGCTTTGACGAATTGTTCGAAATCGCCGTTTGCAGACGACCCGAAGCGATCTTCGATCCTTCGTCCTGGGAGGAGGTGGTTGTTGCTTTGGGGGTGGTTGGGAGCGGGCGGAATGACAGATTGGCTCTCTCTGACTCATACCTGGCAATGGGACCCATTCACTGAGCCCCGCGTCATCTCCCTGACCCTTGTCCCCTTGACATTGGCTCGCTGACCTGCAGGACAATGCTCAGAGCACGAGCGAACACACTCCATCCCAGGGAGAAGCCTGATAAGGCTCTGGGGAGGGGGAGGGAGGGCTCGCGGGACGTGAACAAACATGGATCGGTGCTGGGTCGGCCGCTTTCGGAATCTCGGAGAGAGAGAGGGAGAGGGAGAGAGAGAGAGACAGAGCAAGATGGATGGATATAAAGAGAGAGACATAGAGACAGAGAGATAGAGACAGGGAGTGAGAGAGAGACAGAGAGAGAGAGACAGGGAGACATGGATAGATATAAAAAGAGAGAGAGACTGACAGAGAGAGAGACAGAAACAGAGAGAGAAAGAGAGACGGAGCGAGATGGATGGATATAAAGAGAGAGAGATAGAGACAGGGAAAGAGAGAGAGAGAGACAGAGAGAGGGAGACCGAGCGAGAGAGACACACAAAGTGACACAGAGAGACAGAGACAGGGAGAGAGAGAGAGAGAGACACAGAGAGAGAGAGACAGACAGGGAGAGATGGATGGATATAAAGAGAGA
>NW_025965713.1:6301-8264 GCF_021869965.1 Rhincodon typus | reverse complement strand
TCTCTCTCTCTCTCTCTCTCTGTCTCTCTCTCTGACTCTCTCTCTCTTACACTCTGTCTCTCTCTGTCTCTCTGTCTCTCTCCCTCTCTCTCACTGTCTCTCTCCTTCTCTCTCTTGTTATCTCCCTCTCTGTTTGTATCTCTCTCTCTCTCTCCCCACCCATCTCTCTGTGTGTGTGTGTGTGTCTCTCTCTCTCCCTGTCTGTCTCTCTCTCTCTCTCTGTCTCTCTCTCTCTCCCTCTGTCTCTGTGTGTCTCTCTCCCTGCCTCTCTCTCTCCTTATCTCTCTCTCTCTATACTCCTCCCTCTCTCTCTGTCTCTCTCTCTCTCTCCCTGTCTGTCTGTCTCTCTCTCTCTCTCTGTCTCTCTCTCTCTCCCTCTGTCTCTGTGTGTCTCTCTCCCTGCCTCTCTCTCTCCTTATCTCTCTCTCTCTGTGTCCCTCTCTGACTCTCTCTCGCTCTCTCTCTCTGTCTCTATCTCTCTCTCTGTCTGTCTCCCTCTCTCTCTCTGTCTGACTGTCTCTCTATCCCTTTCTCTCTCCCCCTGCCCTCCCTCCTTCCCTGCACAGAGGGTCTCTGCTGCTGACCTCTCCCTTGCTCTGACCCTCTTCGGTCAGTCCCTTGATGGCTCCATGGATGTGAGTGGGGATGGTCTGACAGACTTAGCAGTGGGAGCGCTGGGGAAAGTGGTCCTCCTCAGGTAGGTGCCCTCGCACTCATCGTCCTCACTATCCCCCTCATCCCTCACGCACTCACCCTCACACTGACCCTACATCCCCCTCACCCTCCATCACCCTCACCCTCACCGTCCATCGCTGTCACCCTCACCCCCCACCCTCCATCCCCCTCACCCTCACCCTCCATCCCCTCACCTTCACCCCCTAATTCCCCCTCATCCCCTCGCCCGAGCACGGGAACACTGAGTGAGAATGTCGGAGGGAGATAGACGGTTCCCCTTTAAGAAGGAGCACGGGGCGATGGGGTGGAGGTGGTCAGGTTTGTGTGGGGGTCGCGGGGTAGGTAGGTCACGCCACCCGCTGGTGCCGCATTCGTTCGGGTGGCTAGACTAATGCAGGAGAGGCAGAGACGGGAAAACAGACTGGAGTTGGGATTGAAATGTGAAATGCAGGAGGACAGACGTGAGGGTCGGTCCCACTTAGAAACGTTCCCCTCCCTCTCAGCCTCTACTAGCCGGTAAACCACAAAAAAACTCTCTTCCAAACGCAGACGTGGGAGCAACGGTAGGCCATTCAGCCCATCGACTCTGCTCCCCCGTTCTATAGCAACGCGCCTGATCTGACCATCCTCGACTCCACTCTCCTGCACTTTTCCCTGTCACATTCGATTCCCTTCCTGATTAAGGATCTCTCTCTCTTTCTCTCAGTGAGCCTTGAATACGCTGAAGGTCCCAACCACCACAGCCCTCTATGGTAAAGAATTCCACAGATTCACTCCTCTTGGAGAGAATAAACTCCCCCGATCTCCGTCTTTAATGGTCCTGAGATGTTACCTTCTGGTCCCGGACTCACTCCCAAAGGAGAACTGACCTGTCCACATCTTCTCCTGGTCATCGGAACGTCCTTCCTAACTGTTGGAAGTTTACTGGTCTCTGTGAGTCTCTCCTCCCTCCTCCTCATTCTGACTAACTCCCAGTGAGTATCGTCCCTAACTGATCCGGTCCCTCTCCAGTCCTGCCATCCCAGGGATCATTCTGGGAATCCCTTCGCTCTGTAGCCAGAAGGTCCTTCCTCAGATACGGACCAACCTCCAGGCATGGTCTCACCAAGGCCCTCATTCCGAACAGGACTCTGCACTCAGTGAAGAAACATTACAGTGAATTAGTTACAGATGGCCTGTGGAGAGACACGATCAGGGTACCGCGTTTTAATTCAAATACTAACCCTCAGACAAAGTCACTCCCAGTACGCAGGCGCACACTCACACACACACACACACACACACACAC
>NW_025965713.1:4905-5801 GCF_021869965.1 Rhincodon typus | reverse complement strand
GGGGAAGGGAGGAGGTGACGCAGATAGGGAGGGGGTCATGGAAATAGACGACGCTTACAGACAGTGACCCATGTGTAGTTCAGGAAGGTTGAGTCTGGGGGGCCACGGGAACAGAGGCTGGGGAGTGGAGCGGTGGGGAGGGGAGGGGAGGGGGCAGGCGAGTGAGAGAAAGGGGGAGATCCCCTCGATTCCGACGCGAAGACAAATCTTCACTGACCTCGCGACGAAACACCTTTCCCTCCAATGGTCTGCTCACCCAACCTGCCTTCCATCTTCCAGGGCAGCTCTGTACAAACACACAGGACAGAGGAGAACAGCTCAGAGTAACGGAGCAACACCGGGGAGTGGTGGGGGGGGGGGGAGGGAGAGGGAACGCGCGAGACAGAGAGGCAGCGATAGGGCAAGTGAAACAGAAAGCACGAGAGTCAAGACAGACAGCAAGAGAGCACCAGAGAGAGAGAGAGAGAGAGAGAGAGAGAACGAGGGACAGCGTGAGAAAGAGAGAAATAAATTCACCTTTGCAATCAAATTTGTAAACCCCCAGTGCCCTCCCGCTCTCTTTTTTCCAGGGGATGCAGTGAGGGGGAGAGAGACAGACGGACAAAGAGAGTGAGAGACACACTGAGACTGACCGAGAGAGAGACAGAGAGAGAGAAAAAGATAGACAGACAGAGACAAACACACACACAGACTTACTGAGACCGGGAACGAGACCGAGATCAGCAGAGAGGCGGAGAGCGAGAGCACTACAGCGAATGAGAAAGAGAGAGAGACAGAGAGATACAGAGAGATAGAGAGACAGGGAGAGAACGGGGTAGTGGAGGTGGAGGGGGGGGGGGAGGGGGCGGGGAGGGGGGGGGGGGAAAGAAAGACGGGTTGGGGTGAGAGAGAGAGAC
>NW_025965713.1:4207-4805 GCF_021869965.1 Rhincodon typus | reverse complement strand
AGGGAGGGAGAGGTAGAGAGAGATGGAAAGAGAGAGAGAGACGGGGAAAGAGAGAGAGAGGCGGGGAAAGAGAGAGAATGTGAGACAGGGAGAGATACAGAGTGCGGTAGAGGGAGAGAGCAACAGGGGCAGAGAGAAAGGGAGAGAAGAGAGAGAAAGGGAGAGAGAGGGGGAGAGAGAGACAGGAAGAGAGAGAGAGAGAGACAGACAGGGAAAGAGAGAGACAGAGACAGGGAGAGCGGGGGAGAGAGAGACGGGGAGAGAGAGAGAGACGGGGAGAGAGAGAGAGGGACAGAGAGAGACGGAGAGACAGACAGAGAGAGACACAGAGAGAGAGAGACAGACAGACAGGGAGAGAGAGAGGCAGAGAGAGAGAGAGGCAGAGAGAGGGAGAGGCAGGGAGAAAGAAATAAAGAAAAGCAGAGAGAGAGAGGGAGGGAAAGACAGGGAGAGAGAGGCTGAGACAGAGACAGATAGATTAAGACAGGGAGAGAGATTGAGATGGGTGGGAGATAGAGAGAGAGAGACAGACAGGGGGGCAGACCAAGACGGGGGGAACAGAGAGAGACAGGGAAAAAGAGAGGAAGAGAGAGAGAGA
>NW_025965713.1:3206-3707 GCF_021869965.1 Rhincodon typus | reverse complement strand
GGGGGAGACGGGGAGAGAGAGAGAGACGGAGAGAGAGAGAGAGACCTGGGTTAAGAGAGAGGCAAAGACAGACAGGGAGAGAGAAAAATTCTACTGTCTGCAGCATTCCTTCTTCTGTCAGTCTACTCCCTCTCTCTGTCTCTCTCACTCCCTCTGTCCCTGTCTCACTCCCTCTGTCTCTGTCTCATTCCCGCTGTCCCTGTATCACTCCCTCTGTCTCACATTTCACTCTCTCTGTCTCTGTCTAATTCCCTCTCTCTGTGTCTCATTCCCTCGCTCTCATTCTCAATTCCTCTTTCCCTGTCTCACTCTCTCCATCTGTCTCACTCCCTCTCTCCCTCTGTCTCACTCCCTCTGTCCCTGTCTCACTCCCTCTGTCTCACATCTCACTCCCTCTGTCCCTGTCTAATTCCCTCTCTTTCTGTCTCACTCCCTCTCTCTCGTTCTCAACCCCTCTGTCCTGTCTCACTCTCTCCATCTCTGTCTCACTCCTTCTCTCCC
>NW_025965712.1:184853-189000 GCF_021869965.1 Rhincodon typus | reverse complement strand
CTGACTCCACTCCGTGCTGACTCCCCCTCAGTGATGACCCCCCTCAGTGCAGCAACTCCCTCAGTGTAGCCCTCCCTCAGTGTAACTATCCCTCACTGCCGCCTTCCCTCACTTCCGCCCTCCCTCAGTGCCGCCCTCCGTCAGTGCTGACAGTCCTCAGACAGTCTCACAGCAATGTTCCTCCCACAGACCGTCACAGCTGACAACCCACAGTGAAGCACTCCCTCAGTGATGACCCCACACAGAGCAGCACTCCCTCAGTGCTAACCTCCCTTCAGTGCTGGTCGCCCTCAGTCCAGCACTCCATCATTGCTGACCCCGCTTTGTGCAGCACTCCCTTCGTGCTGACCCTCTTCAGTAATAACCTCCTCAGTGCTGCCCCGCTCCTCTCAGTGCTGGCCCCCCGTCAGTGAAGCACTCCCTCAGTGCATCACTACCTCAGTGCAGACCCCCTCCGTGCTGACCCCCTTCAGTGCTGACCCCCCTCAGTGCAGCAATTCCCTCAGTGCAGCAATTCCCTCAGTGCCGCCCTCCGTCAGATCCGCCTTGCCTCAGTGCAACATTCCCTCAGTGCTGACATCCCTCAGACAGTCTCACAGCACTGACCCTCCCACAGACCCTCACAGCTGACACCCCACAGTCAAGCACTCCCTCTGTGTTGACCCCACTCAGAGCAGCATTCCCTCAGTGCAGCATTCCCTCAGTACTGATCCCTTCAGTGCTGACCTCCATTCAGTGCTGACCTCCTTTCAGTGCTGACTCCCATCAGTGCTGACACCCCTCAGTGCAGCACTCTCTCAGTGCTGACGCCTGCCCTCAGTGCAGCACTCACTTGGTGTTGAACCTCTCTCAGTGGAGCACTCCATCAGTGCTGTCGCCCCCTCAGTGCAGCACTCCCTCAGTGCAGCACTCCCTCAGTGCTTATTCCCTTATTTGCTGTTCGCCCTCAGTGCAGCACTCCCTCAGTGCTGACGCCCCACAGTGCAGCACTCCCTCAGGCCTCATCCCATCAGTGCTGACCTCCCTTCAGAGCTGGCCGGCTTCAATGCAGCACTCCCTCAGTGCTGACCCTCTTCAGTAATAACCCCCTCAGTGCTGCCCCCCTCCCCTCAGTGCTGGACACCCCGTCAGTGAAGCACTCCCTCAGTGCAGCACTCCCTCAGTGCTAACCTCCCTTCAGTGCTGGCCGCCCTCAGTGCAGCACTCCCTAAGTGCTGACCCCACTGAGTGCAACAGTGCCTCAGTGTTGACCCCGGTCTGCGCAGGACTCTGTCAGTGCTGGCCCCACTCACTGCTGACCTCCCTTCAGTGCTGGCCGGCTTCAGTGCTGATCCCCCTCTGTACAGCACTCCCTCAGTGCACCACTACTGACTCCGTCAGTGCTGACCTCCCTTCAGAGATAACCTTTCTTCAGTGCTGACCACCTTCAGTGCTGACCTCTCGAAGTTCTGACCCCACTCTGTCCAGCACGACCTCAATGCTGACCGCCACCCGCTCTGTGCTGCACGCCCTCAGTGCAGCCCTCCTTCAGTGCTGCACTCCCTCAGTGCAACACTCTCTTGGTGATGACCCCCTCAGTACTGAGCAGCCTTAGTGCAGTCCTCCCTCAGTGCAGCCCTCCCTCAGGGCAGTTCTCCCTGATTGCAGCACTACCTCAGTGCTGACCAATTTAGTGCTGACCTGCCTTCAATGCTGGCCGCCCTCTGTACAGCACTCCCTCAGTGCTGACCCCTTTGTACAACACTCCCTCAGTGCTGACACCCCTCAGTGTAGCACTCTTTCAGTGTAGCACTCCCTCAGGACTGACCCCATTAGTGCTAACCACCCTTGAGTGTTGACCACCTTCAGTGCTGACCCTTCTGAGTGCTGACCCCATTCTGTACAGCACTACATTAGGGCTGACCACCCAACTCTGCAACAGTCCCTCAGCGCTGACCCCGCTCAGTGCTGACCCGCCTCAGTGCTGACCAGTCTCAGTGCAGCACTCCCTCAGTTCTGTCCCCGACAGTGCTGACTTCCCTTCAGTGCTGACTTCCCTTCAGTGCTGACCGCCCTCAGTGTGCCACTTCCTCAATACTGACCTTCGGACAGTCTCACAGCAGTTCCCTCAAAAAGTGCAATGCACCCTCACAGCTGACACCCCACAGTGAAGCACCCCATCAGTGCTGACTCCCCTCAGTGCAGCACTCCCTCAGTGCAGCACTCCCTCATTGCTGACCTCCCTCAATACTGACCATCCGCAGTGCGCAACTTCCTCAATACTGTCTGACTCAGTGCGCCACTTCATCAATACTGATCCTCGCATAGTCTCACAGCACTGACCCTCCAACAGTGCAGTACACCCTCACAGCTGACACCCCTCAGTGAAGCACTCCCATAGTGCTGACACCCCTCATTGCAGCAGCCCCTCATTGCAACAATCCCTCAGTGCAGCACTCCCTCAGTGCTGACCTCACTCATTGCAGCACTGCCTCAGTACTTGCCCCGTCAGTGCTGACCTCCCTTCACTGCTGGACGCCCTCAGTGCAGCACTCCCTCTGTGCTGATCCTCTTCAGTGCTGACCCCTCTCAGTGCTGACTCTACTCTGTGCAACACTCCCTCAGTATTGACCCACCACTGTGCAGCACTCCCTCAGTACCTAACCGTCAGTGCTGACCTCCCTTCAGTGCGAGCCGCCCTCAGTGCTGCACTCCCGCAGTGCTGACCTGTTTCAGTGCTGAACCCGCTCAGTGCAGCACTCCCTCAGTGCAGAACACCACTCAGTGCTCACCCCGCTCAGTACAGCACTCCCTCAGTGCTGACACTCCTCAGTGCTGACCCCACTCAGTGCAGCACTCCCTCAGTGCTGATATCCCTCAGTGCTGACACCCCTCAGTACTGACGCCCCATCAGTGCAACACCCACTCAATGCAGCACTCCCGCAGTGCAGCACTGTCTCAGTGCTGACCCCGCTCAGTGCTGACCCCCCCATTAGTGTTGACACCCCTCAGTGCAGCACTCCCTCAATGCTGACCCCGCTCTGTACAGCACGCCCTCAGTGCCGACCCGACTCAGTGCAGCACTCCCTCAGTGCAGCACTCCCTCAGTGCTAACCTCTTTTCTGTGCTGGCTGCCCTCAGTGCAGCACTCCGTATTTGCTGAACCCCTGCAGTGCAGCAGCCCCTCAGAGCAGCACTCCCTCAGTGCTGACTCCCCATCAGTGCAGCTCTCCCTCAGTGTTGATCCACATCTGTGCAGCACTCCCTCAGTGCTGACCCCCGAGTGCTGACCCCACTCAGTACAGCACCCGCTTAGTGCAGCATTCTCGCAGTGCAGCACTCCCGCAGTGCAGCACTCCCTCAGTGCAGCACTCCTTCATTGCAGCACTCCATCAGTGCAGAACTTTCTCAGTGCTTACTCCCCTCAGTGCTGACCTCTCTCAGTGCTGACTTCCCTGAGTGCTGACCTCCCTCAGTACTGACCCCCCATCAGTGCTGGACACCATCAGTGCTGACACCGCTCAGTGCAGCAGTCCGTCAGTGCTGACGCCGCTCTGTGCAGCACTCCCTCAGTGCTGACCCCTCTCAGTGCTGACCCCACCTCAGTGCTGACCCCCCACATCAGTGCTGACCGCCCTCCGTGCAGCCCTCCCTCAGTGCAGCACCCACTCCGTGCAGCACCGTCTCCATGCAGCACTCGGTCCGTGCTATCCTCCCTTCACTGCTGGCCACTCTCAGTGCAGCACTCCCTCAGTTCTGACCCCACTCAGTGGTGACCTCCTTTCAGTGCTGGCCGGCCTCAATGCTGATCCCCCTCTGTACAGCGCTCCCTCAGTGCACCACTTCCTCTCCACTGACCCCGTCAGTGCTGACCTCCCTTCAGTGCTGACCACCTACAGTGCTGTCCCCTCTAAGTGCTGATCCTACTCTGTCCAGCACTACCTCAGTGCAGCCCTCCCTCAGTGCAGCGCTCCCTCAGTGCATCACTCCTTCAGTGCAGCACGCCCTTGGTGATGACCCCCTCAGTGCTGACGCCCCTTCAGTGCTGACGCCCCCTCAGTGCAGCAATCCCTCAGTGTAGCACTCCTTCAGTACTGACCCAGTCAGTGCTGACCTCCCTTAAATGCTTGTCGCCGTCTGTACAGCACTCCTTCAGTGCTGACCCCTC
>NW_025965712.1:183725-184353 GCF_021869965.1 Rhincodon typus | reverse complement strand
CTGACACCCCTCAGTGCAGCACTCCCTCAGTGCTGTCGCTCCCTCAGAGCTGCACTCCCTCAGAGCAGCACTTCGCCAGTGCAGAACTCCCTTAGTGATGACCACACTCTGCAGTACTCCATCAGCGTTGACACCTCTCAGTGCACCACTTCCTAAAGACTGACCGTCGGACAGTCTCACAGCACTAACCCTCCAACAGTGTCGTACTCCCTCATGGCTGACGCCCCTCAGTGAAGCCCTCCCTTCAGTGCTGACACCACCCCTCAGTGCTGACCACCTCTCAGGTCTGACCCCACCCCAAAAGTGCAGCACTCCTTCAATGCAGCACCCCTTCAGTGGTGGACCGCCCACAGTGCTGGACCCGCCACAGTGCTGGACCCCCCACAGTGCTGGACCTCCCTCAGTGCAGCACTCCCTCAGTGCTAACCTCCCTTCAGTGCTGGTTGCCCTCAGTCCAGCACTCACTCATTGCTGACCCTGCTCTGTGCAGCACTCCCTCAGTGCTTAAAACCCTTAGTGCTGGACCCCTTTCAGTTGTGGCACCCCCCATCAGTGAAGCACTCCCTCAGTGCTAATCTCCCTTCAGTGCTGGCCGCCCTCAGTGCAGCACTCCCTCAGTGCTGAACCC
>NW_025965712.1:182805-183225 GCF_021869965.1 Rhincodon typus | reverse complement strand
AGGGCTGCACGGAGTGGGGTCAGCACTGAGGGGGGTCACACTGAGGGAGTTCAGCACTGATGGGGGGGTCAGCACTGAGGGGGGGTCAGCACTGAGAGGGGTCAGCACTGAGGGAGTGCTGCACAGAGTGGCGTCAGCACTGACGGACTGCTGCACTGAGCGGTGTCAGCACTGATGGTGTCAGCACTGATGGGGGGTCAGTACTGAGGGAGGTCAGCACTCAGGGAAGTCAGCACTGAGAGAGGTCAGCATTGAGGGCAGTAAGCACTGAGAAAGTTCTGCATTGATGGAGTGCTGCACTGAAGGAGTGCGGCACTGAGGGAGTGCTGCACTGAGCGGGTGCTGTACTGAGTGGCGTCAGCACTCGGTGGTTAGCACTGAGGGAGTGCTGCACAGATGTGGATCAACACTGAGGGAGAG
>NW_025965712.1:181779-182705 GCF_021869965.1 Rhincodon typus | reverse complement strand
ACTGAGCGGTGTCAGCACTGATGGTGTCCAGCACTGATGGGGGGTCAGTACTGAGGGAGGTCAGCACTCAGGGAAGTGAGCACTGAGAGAGGTCAGCACTGAGGGGAGTAAGCACTGAGAAAGTTCTGCATTGATGGAATGCTGCACTCAAGGAGTGCTGCACTGAGGGAGTGCTGCACTGAGCGGGTGCTGTACTGAGTGGGGTCAGCACTCGGGGGTAAGCACTGAGGGAGTGCTGCGCAGATGTGGATCAACACTGAGGGAGAGCTGCACTGATGGGGAGTCAGCACTGAGGGAGTGCTGCTCTGAGGGGCTGCTGCACTGCAAGGGGTCAGCAAAGACGGAGTGCTGCACTGAGGGCAGCCAGCACGGAAAGGAGGTAAGCACTGAGGGAGTGCTGCACTGAGTCGGGTCAGCACTGAGGGAGTGCTGTACAGAGCGGGGTCAGCATTGAGGGAGTGCTGCACTGAGGGGTGTCAACACTGATGGGGGGTCAGCACTGAGCGGGGTCAGCACTGAGACAGTGCTGCACTGCGGGAGTGCTGCATTGAATGGGTGCTGCACTGATGGGGCGTCAGCACTGAGGGGTGTCAACACCGAGGGAGTGCTGTACTGAGGGGGGGTGAGCACTTCGAGGGGACAGCACTGTAGATGGTCAGCACTGAAGGGAGGTCAGCACTGACGGGGTCAGTAGTGAGGAAGTGGTGCACTGAGGGAGCGCTGTACAGAGGGGGATCAGCATTGAGGCCGGCCATCACTGAAAGAAGGTCAGCACTGAGTGGGGTCAGAACTGAGGGAGTGCTGCACTGAGGGCGGCCAGCAGTGAAGGGAGGATAGCACGGACGGAGTGCTGCACGGAGATGGTGCTGCACTGAGGGAGGGCTGCACGGAGCGGGGTCAGCACTGAGGGGGGTCACACTGAGGGG
>NW_025965712.1:178942-181279 GCF_021869965.1 Rhincodon typus | reverse complement strand
GCAGAGCTGACAAAGAGCTGACCTATTGATAATGAAGCTCAGTGCTGACCCTCAGAGTGCTGCTCTACCACAGGACTGACACACTAATCCTGTAGCACTGTCTCAATTCAGACCCCTTTACAAGGAGGCACCAGCTCAGTATTGACCCTCTGACAATTATGTACGCCACAGATCTGACAATCTGACAGTGCTACAAAACCTCAGTCCTGGCCCTCTGATCTTGAGGCAATCACTCAATTCTGACGATGTTACATTGACAGTGCAGTTCTTCCTCATTGTTGACCCTGTCGCAGTGCAGAATTCACTAACACTGACCCACTCACAGTGCGGCATACTTTTCAAACTGAACGTCTGATAGTACTACGGGGAGCTGACTCCGACAGTGCAGCATTCTCTCAGTATTGACCCTCTGACAGTATTTAGGGGAGTGCTGCACTGTCAGAGAGTCAGGACTGAGGAAGAGCTGCACTGTCAGAGGGCAAATATTAATGGAGTACTCTGGTCAATTTTAATGGAGTTGTGCACTGACACAAATTCAATATTAAGAGAGTGCTGCGCTGTGGAAAGGCCTGTACTGAAAGGGAGCCGCCCTGTCAGAGGGTCTATATTAAAGGAGTGCTGCACTGTGAGGGTGTCAATATTAAATAAATGCTCTAGTCTCAGAGGGTCAATTTGATGGGAGCACATCTCTCTGAAATTATCTTGTTGGAGGGTGAGTACTAAAGTAGTGCTGCTCCATCCGAGGGTTCGTATGAAGGGAGTGATGCACTATCAGATGATCAGGGAGTGCTGAAGTGAGGGGGGGTGGTCAGCATTAAACGGGTCAGCATTGAGGGTGCGGTGCATTGAGGGCGGTCACAGTGAGGGTGGTCAGCACTGAGGGAGTGCTGCACAGAGTGGGGTCAGCACTGTGGTGGTCCTGCACTGAGAGGCGTCAGCACAGAGAGGGGTCAGTACTGAGGGGGTGCTGCACGGAGTGGGTGCTGCACGGTGGGAAGTCAGCAATGAGAGAGTGCTGCATTAAGTGCGGTCAGCACTGAGGTAGTGCTGCACTGAGGAGTGCTGCACTGAAGGGTGTCAGCAACGTGGGGTGGTCAGCACTGAGTGGGGGTGCTCAGCAATGAGGGAATGCTGCACTGAGAAGGGTCAACACTGAGGGAGTGCTGCACTGAGGAGTTTCAGTCGTGAGGGATGCTGCACAGAGTGGTGTCAGGACTGCGGGAGCGCTGCACTGAGGGGTTTCAGTACTGAGGGATGCTGCACAGAGTGGTGTCAGGACTGAGAGAGTGCTGCACTGAGGGGGTCAGTACTGAGGTGTGGTCAGCCCTGACGGATGGGTTAGCAATGACGGGGGATCAGCACAGATGGATCTCAGCACTGATTGAAGGCTGCACTGAGGGAGTGCTGCAGTGAGGGAGTGGTGCACTGAGAGAGGTCTGCACTGAGGGAGTGCTTCACTTACAAAGTGCTGCTTTGAGCGGGATCAGCACTGAGGGCCGGTCATCACTGAGGCAGTGCATCGCTGAGGCAGTGCATCGCTGAGGGAGCGCAGTGCCGAGGGAGCGCAGTGCTGAGGGAGCGCAGTGCTGAGGAAGCACAGCGCTGATGGAGCGCAGTGTTGAGGGAGTGCAGTGTTGAGGGAGCGCGGTGCTGAGAAGGGTCAGCAATAAAGCGGGTAAGCACTGAGGGAGTGCTGCACTGAGGGCGGCCAGCACTGAAGGGAGGTCAGCACTGTTGGGGTAAGTACTGAGGGAGTGCTGCACTGAGGGGCGTCAGTACTGAGGGAGAGCTTCACTGAGTGGTGACAGCCGTGAGGGTGCATTGCACTGTTGGAGGACCAGTGCTGTGAGACTGTCCGAAGGTCAGTACTGAGGAAGTGGCACACTGTGGGGAGTCTTCACCGAGGGAGTGCTGCACTGAGGCGGGTGGGGTCAGGACTGAGGGGATTCTGCATTGATTGGGGTCAACACAGAGGGAGTGTTGCACAGAGGGTGTGCAGCACGGAGGGAGAGCTGCACGGAGGGACTGCTGCACAGAGGGGTGTCAGCACTGAAGGAGTGCTGTACAGACGGCGACAAGCATTTAAGGGAGGTCAGCACTGACTGGGTCAGTACTGAAGGAGTGCTACACTGAGGGATTGCTGCACTGAGGGGGCGTCAGCACTGGGGGGCGTCAGCACTGAGGGGGTCATCACCAAGGGCGTGCTGCACTGAAGGAGTGATGCACTGAGGGAGCGCTGAACTGAGGGAGGGCTGCACTGAGGTAGTGCTGGACAGAGTAGGGTCAGCACTTAGAGGGGACAGCACTGTAGATGGTCAGCACTGAAGGGAGGTCAGC
>NW_025965712.1:178314-178842 GCF_021869965.1 Rhincodon typus | reverse complement strand
GAGGAAGTGGTGCACTGAGGGAGCGCTGTACAGAGGGGGATCAGCATTGAGGCCGGCCAGCACTGAAAGGAGGCCAGCAATGAGTGGGGTCAGAACTGAGGGAGTGCTGCACTGAGCGCGGCCAGCAGTGAAGGGAGGATAGCACGGACGGAGTGCTGCACAGAGACGGTGCTGCACGGAGGAGGTGCTGCACGGAGGGGCTGCTGCACTGAGGGAGGGCTGCACGGAGGGGGGTCAGCACTGAGGGGGGTCACACTGAGGGGGTTCAGCACTGATGGGGGGGTCAGCACTGAGGGAGGGTCAGCACTGAGAGGGGTCAGCACTGAGGGAGTGCTGCACAGAGCGGCGTCAGCACTGACGGACTGCTGCACTGAGCGGTGTCAGCACTGATGGTGTCCAGCACTGATGGGGGGTCAGTACTGAGGGAGGTCAGCACTCAGGGAAGTCAGCACTGAGAGAGGTCAGCACTGAGGGGAGTAACCACTGAGAAAGTTCTGCATTGATGGAGTGCTGCACTGAAGGAGTGCT
>NW_025965712.1:176425-177814 GCF_021869965.1 Rhincodon typus | reverse complement strand
CAGCACTCAGGGAAGTCAGCACTGAGAGAGGTCAGCACTGAGGGGAGTAACCACTGAGAAAGTTCTGCATTGATGGAGTGCTGCACTGAAGGAGTGCTGCACTGAGCGGGTGCTGTACTGAGTGGGGTCAGCACTGGGGGGTCAGCACTGAGGGAGTGCTGCACAGATGGGGAGTCAGCACTGAGGGAGTGCTGCTCTGAGGGGCTGCTGCACTGCAGGGGGTCAGCAAAGACGGAGTGCTGCACTGAGGGCAGCCAGCACAGAAAGAAGGTTAGCACTGAGGGAGTGCTGCACTGAGGGAGTGCTGCACTGAGTCGGGTCAGCACTGAGGGAGTGCTGTACAGAGCGGGGTCAGCATTGAGGGAATGCTGCACTGAGGGGTGTCAACACTGATGGGGGGTCAGCACTGAGCGGGGTCAGCACTGGGACAGTGCTGCACTGCGGGAGAGCTGCATTGAGTGGGTGCTGCACTGATGGGGCGTCAGCACTGAGGGGTGTCAGCACTGAGGGAGTGCTGTACTGAGGGGGGTGAGCACTGAGTGGGGTTCTGCACTGTGGGAGTGCTGCACTGAGGGAGTGCTGCACTGAGCGGGTTCAGCACTGAAGCAGGTCAGCACTGAGGGAGTGCAGCACTGAGGGCGGCTCGCACTGAAGGGAGGTCAGCACTGACGGTTAGGTACTGAGGGAGTGCTGCACAGTGGTGGGTCAATACTGAGGGAGTGTTGCACAGAGTGGAGTCAGCACTGAGAGGGGTCAGCACTGAAGAGGATCAGCACAGAGGGAATGCTGCACTGAGAGCGTCCAGCAGTGAAGGGAGGTCAGCACTGACGGGGTAAGTACTGAGGCAGTGCTGCAATGAGTGAGGGCAGCACTGAGGGAGTGCTGCACTGAGGGAGTGCTGCACTGAGGGGAGTCAGCACTGATGGGGTGCTTCACTGTGGGTTGTCAGCTGTGAGGGTGCATTGCACTTTTTGAGGGAACTGCTGTGAGACTGTCCGAAGGTCAGTATTGAGGAAGTGGCACACTGAGGGCGGTCAGCACTGAAGGGAAGTCAGCACTGAAGGGAAGTCAGCACTCTCGGGGACAGAACTGAGGGAGTGCTGCACTGAGACTGGTCAGCACTGAGGCGGGTCAGCACTGAGTGGGGTCAGCACTGAGGGACTGTTGCAGAGTTGGGTGGTCAGCTCTAAAGTAGTGCTGTACAGAATAGGGTCAGCACTCAGAAGGGTCGGCACTGAAGGTGGTCAGCACTCAAGGGTGGTCAGCACTAATGGGGTCAGTCCTGAGGGAGTGCTACACTGAAAGAGTGCTACACTGAGGGGTGTCAACACTGAGGGAGTGCTGTGCAAAGGGGTCAGCACTGAGGGAGTGCTGTACAGAGGGCGGCCA
>NW_025965712.1:174802-175925 GCF_021869965.1 Rhincodon typus | reverse complement strand
ACTCCCTCAGTACTCACCCCGTCAGTGCTGACCTCCCTTCAGTGTTGATTGCCCTCAGTCCAGCACTCACGCATTGCTGATCCCGCTCTGTGCTGCACTCCCTCAATGCTGACCCTCTTCAGTGCTTAAACCCTTCAGTGCTGGACCCCCTCAGTTATGGCCCACCCTCAGTGAAGCACTCCCTCAGTGCAGCACTCCCTCAGTGCTAACCTCCCTTCAGTGTTGGACGCCCTCAGTGCAGCACTCCCTCAGTGCTGACCCCTGCTGTGCAGACGCTCCTCAGAGCAGCACTTCCTCAGTGCTGGCACTCAGTGCTGACGCTCCCTCAGTGCAGCACACCCTCAGTGTTGATCCATATCTGTCCAGCGCTGCCTCAGTGCTGACTCCACTCCGTGCTGACTCCCCCTCAGTGATGACCCCACTCAGTGCAGCAACTCCCTCAGTGCAGCCCTCCCTCAGTGTAGCAATCCCTCACTGCCGCCTTCCCTCACTGCCGCCCTCCGTCAGTGCCGCCCTCCGTCAGTGCCGCCCTGCCTCAGTGCAGCATTCCCTCAGTGCTGACAGTCCTCAGACAGTTTCACAGCACTGTTCCTCCCACAGACCGTCACAGCCGACAACCCACAGTGAAGCACTCCCTCAGTGATGACCCCACACAGAGCAGCACTCCCTCAGTGCTAACCTCTCTTCAGTGCTGGTCGCCCTCAGTCCAGCACTCCATCATTGCTGACCCCGCTTTGTGCAGCACTCCCTCAGTGCTGACCCTCTTCAGTAATAACCTCCTCAGTGCTGCCCCGCTCCTCTCAGTGCTGGCCCCCCATCAGTGAAGCACTCCCTCAGTGCAGCATTCCCTCAGGACTGATCCCTTCAGTGCTGACCTCCATTCAGTGCTGACCTCCTTTCAGTGCTGACTCCCATCAGTGCTGACACCCCTCAGTGCAGCACTCTCTCAGTGCTGACGCCTGCCCTCAGTGCAGCACTCACTTGGTGTTGAACCTCTCTCAGTGGAGCACTCCAACAGTGCTGTCGCCCCCTCAGTGCAGCACTCCCTCAGTGCAGCACTCCCTCAGTGCTTATTCCCTTATTTGCTGTTCGCCCTCAGTGCAGCACTCCCTCAGTGCTGACG
>NW_025965712.1:170968-174302 GCF_021869965.1 Rhincodon typus | reverse complement strand
CCCGTCAGTGCTGACCTCCCTTCAGTGTTGGTTGCCCTCAGTCCAGCACTCACGCATTGCTGATCCCGCTCTGTGCTGCACTCCCTCAATGCTGACCCTCTTCAGTACTTAATCCCTTCAGTGCTGGACCCCCTCTGTTATGGCCCACCCTCAGTGAAGCACTCCCTCAGTGCAGCACTCCCTCAGTGCTAACCTCCCTTCAGTGCTGGACGCCCTCAGTGCAGCACTCCCTCAGTGCTGACCCCTGCTGTGCAGACGCTCCTCAGAGCAGAACTTCCTCAGTGCTGGCACTCAGTGCTGACGCTCCCTCAGTGCAGCAGACCCTCAGTGTTGATCCATATCTGTCCAGCGCTGCCTCAGTGCTGACTCCACTCCGTGCTGACTCCCCTTCAGTGATGACCCCCCTCAGTGCAGCAACTCCCTCAGTGCAGCACTCCCTCAGTGAAGCCCTCCCTCAGTGCAGCCCTCCCTCAGTGTAGCAATCCCTCGCTGCCGCCTTCCCTCACTGCCGCTCTCCCTCAGTGCCGCCCTCCGTCAGTGCCGCCCTGCCTCAGTGCAGCATTCCCTCAGTGCTGACAGTCCTCAGACAGTCTCACAGCACTGTTCCTCCCACAGACCGTCACAGCTGACAACCCACAGTGAAGCACTCCCTCAGTGATGACCCCACACAGAGCAGCACTCCCTCAGTGCTAACCTCTCTTCAGTGCTGGTCGCCCTCAGTCCAGCACTCCATCATTGCTGACCCCGCTTTGTGCAGCACTCCCTTAGTGCTGACCCTCTTCAGTAATAACCTCCTCAGTGCTGCCCCGCTCCTCTCAGTGCTGGCCCCCCATCAGTGAAGCACTCCCTCAGTGCAGCACTACCTCAGTGCAGTCCCCCCTCTGTGCTGACCACCTTCAGTGCTGACCCCGCTCAGTGCAGCAATTCCCTCAGTGCAGCCCTCCCTCAGTGCAGCCCTCCAGCAGTGTCGCCCTCCGTCAGATCCGCCCTGCCTCAGTGCAACATTCCCTCAGTGCTGACATCCCTCAGACAGTCTCACAGCACTGACCCTCCCACAGACCCTCACAGCTGACACCCCACAGTGAAGCACTCCCTCTGTGTTGACCCCACTCAGAGCAGCACTCCCTCAGTGCAGCATTCCCTCAGGACTGATCCCTTCAGTGCTGACCTCCATTCAGTGCTGACCTCCTTTCAGTGCTGACTCCCATCAGTGCTGATACCCCTCAGTGCAGCACTCTCTCAGTGCTGACGCCTGCCCTCAGTGCAGCACTCACTTGGTGTTGAACCTGTCTCAGTGGAGCACTCCATCAGTGCTGTCGCCCCCTCAGTGCAGCACTCCCTCAGTGCAGCACTCCCTCAGTGCTTATTCCCTTATTTGCTGTTCGCCCTCAGTGCAGCACTCCCTCAGTGCTGACGCCCCACAGTGCAGCACTCCCTCAGGCCTCATCCCATCAGTGCTGACCTCCCTTCAGAGCTGGCCAGCTTCAATGCAGCACTCCCTCAGTGCTGACCCTCTTCAGTAATAACCCGCTCAGTGCTGCCCCCCTCCCCTCAGTGCTGGACACCCCGTCAGTGAAGCACTCCCTCAGTGCAGCACTCCCTCAGTGCTAACCTCCCTTCAGTGCTGGCCGCCCTCAGTGCAGCTCTCCCTCAGTGCTGACCCCACTGAGTGCAACAGTGCCTCAGTGCTGACCCCGGTCTGCGCAGCACTCTCTCAGTGCTGGCCCCACTCACTGCTGACCTCCCTTCAGTGCTGGCCGGCTTCAGTGCTGATCCCCCTCTGCACAGCACTCCCTCAGTGCACCACTACTGACTCCATCAGTGCTGACCTCCCTTCAGAGCTAACCTTTCTTCAGTGCTGACCACCGTCAGTGCTGACCTCTCGAAGTTCTGACCCCACTCTGTCCAGCACGACCTCAATGCTGACCGCCACCCGCTCTGTGCTGCACGCCCTCAGTGCAGCCCTCCTTCAGTGCTGCACTCCCTCAGTGCAGCACTCCCTTGGTGATGACCCCTCAGTACTGAGCAGCCTTAGTGCAGTCCTCCCTCAGTGCAGCCCTCCCTCAGGGCAGTTCTCCCTCATTGCAGCACTACCTCAGTGCTGACCAATTTAGTGCTGACCTCCCTTCAATGTTGGCCGCCCTCTGTACAGCACTCCCTCAGTGCTGACCCCTTTGCACAGCACTCCCTCAGTGCTGACACCCCTCAGTGTAGCACTCTTTCAGTGGAGCACTCCCTCAGGACTGACCCCATTAGTGCTGACCACCCTTGAGTGCTGACCACCTTCAGTGCTGACCCCATTCTGTACAGCACTACTTTAGGGCTGACCACCCAACTCTGCAACAGTCCCTCAGTGCTGACCCCACTCAGTGCTGACCCGCCTCAGTGCTGACCCGTCTCAGTGCAGCACTCCCTCAGTTCTGTCCCCGAGAGTGCTGACTCCCCTTCAGTGCTGACTTCCCTTCAGTGCTGACCGCCCTCAGTGTGCCACTTCCTCAATACTGACCTTCGGACAGTCTCACAGCAGTTCCCTCAAAAAGTGCAATGCACCCTCACAGCTGACAACCCACAGTGAAGCACCCCCACAGTGCTGACTCCCCTCAGTGCAGCACTCCCTCATTGCAGCACTCCCTCATTGCTGACCCCCGTCAATACTGACCATCCGCAGTGCGCAACTTCCTCAATACTGTCTGACTCAGTGCGCCACTTCGTCAATACTGATCCTCGCATAGTCTCATAGCACTGACCCTCCAACAGTGCAGTACACCCTCACAGCTGACACCCCTCAGTGAAGCACTCCCATAGTGCTGACACCCCTCATTGCAGCAGCCCCTCATTGCAGCAATCCCTCAGTGCAGCACTCCCTCAGTGCTGACCTCACTCATTGCAGCACTGCCTCAGTACTTACCCCGTCAGCGCTGACCTCCCTTCACTGCTGGACGCCCTCAGTGCAGCACTCCCTCTGTGCTGATCCTCTTGAGTGCTGACCCCTCTCAGTGCTGACTCTACTCTGTGCAACACTCCCTCAGTATTGACCCACCACTGTGCAGCACTCCCTCAGTACCTAACCGTCAGTGCTGACCTCCCTTCAGTGCGAGCCGCCCTCAGTGCTGCACTCCCTCAGTGCTGACCTGCTTCAGTGCTGAACCCGCTCAGTGCAGCACTCCCTCAGTGCAGAACCCCACTCAGTGCTCACCCCCCTCAGTACAGCACTCCCTCAGTGCTGACACCCCTCAGTGCTGACGCCCCATCAGTGCAGCACCCACTCAATGCAGCACTCCCGCAGTGCAGCACTGTCTCAGTGCTGACCCCGCTCAGTGCTGACCCCCCATCA
>NW_025965712.1:169875-170468 GCF_021869965.1 Rhincodon typus | reverse complement strand
AGTGCTGCTCTGAGGGGCTGCTGCACTGCAGGGGGTCAGCAAAGACGGAGTGCTGCACTGAGGGCAGCCAGCACGGAAAGGAGGTAAGCAATGAGGGAGTGCTGCACTGAGTCGGGTCAGCACTGAGGGAGTGCTGTACAGAGCGGGGTCAGCATTGAGGGAGTGCTGCACTGAGGGGTGTCAACACTGATGGGGGGTCAGCACTGAGCGGGGTCAGCACTGAGACAATGCTGCACTGCGGGAGTGCTGCATTGAGTGGGTGCTGCACTGATGGGACGTCAGCACTGAGGGGTGTCAGCACTGAGGGAGTGCTGTGCTGAGGGGGGTGAGCACTGAGTGTGGTTCTGCACTGAGGGAGTGCTGCACTGAGGGAGTGCTGCACTGAGTGGGTTCAGCGCTGAAGCAGGTCAGCACTGAGGGAGTGCAGCACTGAGGGCGGCTCGCACTGAAGGGAGGTCAGCACTGACGGTTAGGTACTGAGGGAGTGCTGCACAGTGGAGGGTCAATACTGAGGGAGTGTTGCACAGAGTAGAGTCAGCACTGAGAGGGGTCAGCACTGAAGAGGATCAGCACAGAGGGAGTGCTGCACTGAG
>NW_025965712.1:161304-169375 GCF_021869965.1 Rhincodon typus | reverse complement strand
ACTCCCTCAGGACTGACCCCATTAGTGCTGACCACCCTTGAGTGCTGACCACCTTCAGTGCTGACCCTTCTGAGTGCTGACCCCATTCTGTACAGCACTACTTTAGGGCTGACCACCCAACTCTGCAACAGTCCCTCAGTGCTGACCCCACTCGGTGCTGACCCGCCTCAGTGCTGACCCGTCTCAGTGCAGCACTCCCTCAGTTCTGTCCCCGAGAGTGCTGAGTTCCCTTCAGTGCTGACTTCCCTTCAGTGCTGACCGCCCTCAGTGTGCCACTTCCTCAATACTGACCTTCGGACAGTCTCACAGCAGTTCCCTCAAAAAGTGCAATGCACCCTCACAGCTGACAACCCACAGTGAAGCACCCCATCAGTGCTGACTCCCCTCAGTGCAGCACTCCCTCAGTGCAGCACTCCCTCATTGCTGCCCCCTGTCAATACTGACCATCCGCAGTGCGCAACTTCCTCAATACTGTCTGACTCAGTGCGCCACTTCGTCAATACTGATCCTCGCATAGTCTCACAGCACTGACCCTCCAACAGTGCAGTACACCCTCACAGCTGACACCCCTCAGTGAAGCACTCCCATAGTGCTGACACCCCTCATTGCAGCAGCCCCTCATTGCAGCAATCCCTCAGTGCAGCACTCCCTCAGTGCTGACCTCACTCATTGCAGCACTGCCTCAGTACTTACCCCGTCAGTGCTGACCTCCCTTCATTGCTGGACGCCCTCAGTGCAACACTCCCTCTGTGCTGATCCTCTTCAGTGCTGACCCCTCTCAGTGCTGACTCTACTCTGTGCAACACTCCCTCAGTATTGACCCACCACTGTGCAGCACTCCCTCAGTACCTAACCGTCAGTGCTGACCTCCCTTCAGTGCGAGCCGCCCTCAGTGCTGCACTCCCTCAGTGCTGACCTGCTTCAGTGCTGAACCCGCTCAGTGCAGCACTCCCTCAGTGCAGAACCCCACTCAGTGCTCACCCCCCTCAGTACAGCACTCCCTCAGTGCTGACACCCCTCAGTGCTGACGCCCCATCAGTGCAGCACCCACTCAATGCAGCACTCCCGCAGTGCAGCACTGTCTCAGTGCTGACCCCGCTCAGTGCTGACCCCCCATCAATGTTGACACCCCTCAGTGCAGCACTCCCTCAGTGCTGACCCGACTCAGTGCAGCACTCCCTCAGTGCAGCACTCCCTCAGTGCTTACCGCCTTTCCGTGCTGGCTGACCACAGGGCAGCACTCCGTCTTTGCTGACCCCCTGCAGTGCAGCAGCCCCTCAGAGCAGCACTCCCCCAGTGCTGACTCCCCATCAGTGCAGCTCTCCCTCAGTGTTGATCCACATCTGTGCAGCACTCCCTCAGTGCTGACCCCCGAGTGCTGAACCCACTCAGTACAGCACCCGCTCAGTGCAGCACTCCCTCAGTGCAGCACTCCTTCAGTGCAGCACTCCATCAATGCAGAACTTTCTCAGTGCTTACTCCCCTCAGTGCTGACCTCTCTCAGTGCTGACTTCCCTGAGTGCTGACCTCCCTCAGTACTTACCCCCCATCGGTGCTGGACACCATCAGTGCTGACACCGCTCAGTGCAGCAGTCCGTCAGTGCTGACGCCGCTCTGTGCAGCACTCACTCAGTGCTGACCCCCCCATCAGTGCTGAACCCCCTCAGTGTGACCCCACTCAGTGCTGACCCCTCTCCGTGCAGCCCTCCCTCTGTGCAGCACCCGCTCCGTGCAGCACCTCCTCAGTGCAGCACCGTCTCCGTGCAGCACTCCGTCCGTGCTATCCTCCCTTCACTGCTGGCCGCCCTCAGTGCAGCACTCCCTCAGTTCTGACCCCACTCAGTGCTGACCTCCTTTCAGTGCTGGCCGGCCTCAATGCTGATCCCCCTCTGGACAGCGCTCCCTCAGTGCACCACTTCCTCACTACTGACCCCGTCAGTGCTGACCTCCCTTCAGTGCTGACCATCTACAGTGCTGTGCCCTCTAAGTGCTGACCCTACTCTGTCCAGCACTACCTCAGTGCAGCCCTCCCTCAGTTCAGCGCTCCCTCAGTGCATCACTCCTTCAGTGCAGCACGCCCTTGGTGATGACCCCCTCAGTGTTGACGCCCCCTCAGTGCTGACGCCCCCTCAGTGCAGCAATCCCTCAGTGTAGCACTCCTTCATTACTGACCCAGTCAGTGCTGACCTCCCTTAAATGCTTGTCGCCGTCTGTACAGCACTCCTTCAGTGCTGACCTCTCTGTACAGCACTCACTCATTGCTGACACCCCTCTGTGCAGCAGTCCCTCCGTGCAGCTCTCCGTCCGTGCTGCACTCCCTTTGTGCAACACTCCCTCTGTGCTGACCCCAATCAATGCAGAATCCCCTCAGTTCTGACCCCACCCGCCTCAGTGCCGCACTCCCTCGGTGAAGACCCCCCTCAGTGTGCCACTTCCTCAATACTGACCTTCGGACAGTCTCACAGCACTGGTCCTCCAACAGTGCAATGCACCCTCACGGCTGTCACCACTCAGTGAAGCTCTCCATCAGTGCTGACGCCCCTCAGTGCAGCACTCCCTCAGTACTTACCCCAACAATGCTGACCTCCCTTCAGTGCTGGCCGCCCTCAGTGCAGCACTCCCTCAGTGCTTACCCGCTTTAGTGCTGACCCTTCTCAGCACCGCGCTCCGTCAACACTGCACTCCCTCAACACTGCGCTCCATCAGTGCTGCGCTTCCTCAGCACTGCGCTCCCTCAGCACTGCGCTCCCTCGGCACTGAGCTCCCTCAGCGATGCACTGCCTCAGCGATGCACTGCCGCAGTGATGACCGGCCCTCAGTGCTGATCCCGCTCAAAGCAGCACTTTGTAAGTGAAGCACTCCCTCAGTGCAGACATCTCTCAGTGCACCACTCCCTCACTGCAGCACTCCCTCAGAGCAGCATTCAATCAGTGCTGAGATCCAACTGTGCTGATCCCCCGTAATTGCTGACCCATCCCTCAGGGCTGACCACACCTCAGTACTGACCCCCTCAGTGCAGCACTCTCTCAGTCCTGACACCACTCTGTGCAGCATCCCTCAGTACTGAAACCCCTCAGTGCAGCGCTCCCGCAGTCCTGACACCACTCTGTGCAGCATCCCTCACGACTGAATCTCCTCAGTGCAGCACTCCCTCAGTGTCGAACCTTCTCAGTGCAGCATTCCCTCATTGCTGAGAACCCCCACTCAGTGCTGACCACCCCACGTTGCTGACACCCTTCAGTGCAGCACTCCTCAGTGCAGCACTCCCTCAGTGCTGACCGCACTTAATGCAGCACTCTCTCATTGCTGACTTCCCACCGTGCAGAACCCACTCCGTGCAGCACCCCCTCAGTACTGACCCTCCTCTGTGCTGACGCCTCTCAGTGCAGGACCACCGCAGTGCTGACCCCACTCTGTGCAGCACTCCCTCAGGGCTGACCACCCTCACTGTGACCACCCTCAATGCACCACACCCTCAATGCTGACCCGCTTAATGCTGACCACCCCCCCTCACTTCAGCACTCCCTGATCATCTGATAGTGCATCACTCCCTTCATACGAACCCTCGGATGGAGCAGCACTACTTTAGTACTCACCCTCCAACAAGATAATTTCAGAGAGATGTGCTCCCATCAAATTGACCCTCTGAGACTGGAGCATTTACTTAATATTGACACCCTCACAGTGCAGCACTCCTTTAATATAGACCCTCTGACAGGGCGGCTCCCTTTCCGTACAGGCCTTTCCACAGCGCAGCACTCTCTCATCATTGACCCTCTGACAGTGCAGAACTCTCTTAATATTGAATTTGTGTCAGTGCACAACTCCATTAAAATTGACCAGAGTACTCCATTAATATTTGTCCTCTGACAGTGCAGCTCTTCCTCAGTCCTGACTCTCTGACAGTGCAGCACTCCCCTAAATACTGTCATGCTGTCAGAGGGTCAATACTGAGAGAATGTTGCACTGTCGGAGTCAGCTCCCCGGAGTACTATCAGACGTTCAGTTTGAATGGTATGCCGCACTGTGAGTGGGTCAGTGTTAGTGAATTCTGCACTGCGGGGTCAACAATGAGGAAGAACTGCACTGTCAAAGTAACATCGTCAGAATTGAGTGATTGCCTCAAGATCAGAGGGCCAGGACTGAGGTTTTGTAGCACTGTCAGATTGTCAGATCTGTGGCGGACATAATTGTCAGAGGGTCAATACTGAGCTGATGCCTCCTTGTAGAGGGGTCTGAATTGAGACAGTGCTACAGGATTAGTGTGTCAGTCCTGTGGTAGAGCAGCACTCTGAGGGTCAGCACTGAGCTTCATTATCAATAGGTCAGCTCTTTGTCAGCTCTGCTACTTTGTCAGAGGGCCATACTAATGCGGTGCCTCATTGTAATGGGATAAGAATTGAGGGAATGTCGCACAATTGGAGGATCAGTACTGAGGTACTGCAGCGCTATCAAAGGGTCACTACTGATGGAGTGCCTTTTTGTCAGAGGGTCAGTGCTGAGGGAGTGCATAATTGTCAAAGGATCAAATTGAGATGATGCCTCATTTTAATATGGTCAGTTGTGAGGGAATGCAACACTGTCAGGGGACCAGTAGTCCTGAGGAAGTGCTGAACATCCCCATGATTAAAGGAAGACCCTCATGATTAAAATGTCAATGCTGAGAGAGGTCATAATGGCCAGAGGGTCAGTTCTGAGTTGGTACCTCGTTGCCAGATGGTCAGTTCTGAGGCAGTACTGAATCTGAGGGAGTGGCTAATCTGTCGGAGAGTCAGGACTGAGGGAGAGCTGACCGTCTCTCAGTGCTGTAATTCCTCAGCACTGACCCTCTGGCACACTCTTACTGTTGACCCTCTGACAGGGCAGTTTCCCTCAGTACTGACTCCACAAGTGCATCACTAGCTCATCAGTGACTGTCTAACAGTGTAGCACACCCTGAACATTGACCCTCTGACAGTGCAGCACTCCGTCATGGCTGACTGTTCTGACCATGCAGTACTCCCTCAGTAGTGACCCTCTGACAGTGCAGCATTCCCTGAAAATTGGCCTTCCGACAGTGATGACAATGACAATGCAGCACTCCCCTCCGTACTTACTTTGCAACACTTCAGCACCCACTCATAATTGACCCTCTGACAGTGTAGCAGTCACTTAATATTGAGACTGAATGCTGGAGCACTCTCTTACTATTGACCTCCTGACAGTGAAGCTCTCCCTTAATATTGACCCTCTGAGAGGGTGGCTTTCTCTCAGTGCTGACCCTTCAATAGTGTAGCATGACTTACCACTTAGCCATCACCACTTTACATCCCCATCAACATTAACCCTCTGAAACAGCAGCTCTCCCTTAATTTTAACCCCCTGACAGTGCAGAATTCCATCATTATTGACCCTCCGACAGCATAGCAAATCCTCAAATTGACCGTCCAATAGTGCTGTACTCTCTTAGTACTGTTTCTCCGACAATGCAGCACTTCCTCAATACTGACTCTTCAAAAATACAGCATCCTCTCAGTGCGATCTCAACTTCACCGAATGACTCAATTTTTGATGTTAGTTTGACGAACATGCTCATTTCAGCGAACTGAGCACTTCAGAAGATCAAAATCTCAGCTTCAACAAATGACACAACTTTTGATGCTGTTTTGACTAACATGCTTATTTCAGTGAGATAAGCACTGCAGACGACCACAATTTGAACATCACTAAATGACTCAAATTTTGATGTTTGATTGACGAACAGGCTTCCTCCAGTGAAATAAGCACTTTAGAAGTGAAAAATCTCGACTTCACCAAATGACTCAACTTTTGATGTTGTTTTGACGAACGTGCATATTTGAGTGAGATAAGAACTTCTGAAGGCAAAAATCTCATCTTCTCCAAATGACTTAATTGTTGATGCTAGTTGGATTAAAATGCTCATTTCAGCGAGTTTAGCACTTCAGCAGACATAAATCTGAACTTCACCAAATGACACAATTTTTGATGTTGTTTTGACAGAAGTGCTTTTTTCAGTTAGATAAGCATATCAGAAGAGCAGAAACGCAACTTCACCAAAACACCCAACTTTTGATGCTGGTAACACTTAAATGCTTATTTCAGTGAGATAAGCACTTCAGAAGTCAAAAATCTCAAATTCACCAAATGACTTTATTTTTTATGCTGTTTTGACTAACATGCTTATTTCACTCAGAAAAGCACTTCAGAAGACCAAAATCTGAATTTCAACAAATGACTCAAGTTTTGATGTTGTTTAGACTATCATGCTTGTTTGAGTGAGATAAGCACTTCAGAAGTCACAAATCTCACCTTCACCAAATGACTTAATTTTTAATGCTGTTTTGACTAACATGTTTATTTCAGTGTGATAAGCACTTCAGAAAACATTAATCTCAATATCACCAAATCACTCAAATTTTGATGTTGTTTTGACAAAACTGCTTATTTCAGCGAGATAAGCATGTCAGAAGATTAAAATCTCACCTGCACCAGATGACCTAACTTTTGATGCTGGTTGAATTAAAATGCTTATTTCAGCGAGTTAAGCAGCAGAGAAGCGAAAAATCTGAATTTCACCAAGTAACTTGATTTTTGATTCTGGTTGGACTAAAATGCTTATTTCTGCGAGTTAAACACTTCAGAAGATTAAAATCTGAACTTCATCAAATGATACAATTTTTTACGTTCTTTTGACTAAAATGCTTATTTCAGCGAGTTAAGCACTTCACAAGATCAATATCTCAACTTCACCAAATGATTCAACTTTTGATGTTGTTTAGACTAACGTGCTTATTTCATCAAGATAAACATTTCAGAAGACCAAAATCTCAATTTCACCAAGACACTCAACCTTTGATGCTGGTTTGACTAAATGCTTATTTCAGCAAGATAAGCATATGCGAAATCAAAAATCTCAACTTCACCAAAGGACCAAACTTTTAATGCTGATTTCACTGAAATGCTTATTTCAGAGAGATAAGCACTTCGGAAGTCTAAAATCTCAACTTCACCAAATGACTTCAATGTTGATGCTGTTTTGACAAACATGCTTATTGCACTGAGAGAAGCACTTCAGAAGCCAAAAATCTGAAATTCACCAAATGACTTGATTTATGATTCTGGTTAGACTAAAATGCTTATTTCTGCGAGGTTAACACTTCAGAAGATCAAAATCTCAACTTGATCAAATGAATCAACTTTTGATGCTGGATGGAACAAAATTCTTATTTCAGCGAGTTAAGCTCTTCAGCAGACCAAAATCTGAACTTCACCACCTGACTCAAGTTTTGATGTTGGTTTGACGAACATGCTTATTTCAGTCAGATGGGCACTTCAGAAATCAATAATCTCAACTTCACCAAATGACACAACATTTGATGTTGTTTTGGCTGACGTGCTTATTTCAGCGAGATAAGCATATCAGAAGACTAAAATCTCACCTGCACCAGATGACCTAACTTTTGATGCTGGTTTTATTAAAATGCTTACTTCAGCGAGTTCAGCACCAGAGAAGCGAAAAATCTGAACTTCACCAAATGACTTGATTTTTGATTCAGGTGAGACGAAAATGCTTATTTCTGCGAGTTAAACACTTCAGAAGCGAAGAATCTGAACTTCATCAAATGACACAATTTTTATGTTCGTTTGACTAAAATGCTTATTTCAGCGAGTTAAGCACTTTAGAAGACCAAAATCTCAATTTCACCAAGACACTCAACCTTTTGATGCTGGTTTGAGTAAAATGCTTATTTCAGCAAGATAAGCATATGCGAAGAATAAAATCTCAACTTCACCAAATGACTTCAATGTTGATGCTGTTTTGACAAACATGCTTGCGGCACTGAGATAAGCACTTCAGAAGTCCAAAATCTGAACTTCAACCAATGACTCAAGTTTTGATGTTGCTTAGACTAACATGATTATTTGAGTCAGATAAGCACCTCAGAAGTCAAAAATCTCAACTTCACCAAATGACTGAATTTTTCATGCTATTTTGACTGACATGCTTATTCCAGTGAGATAAGCACTTCAGAAGTCAAATATCTCACCTTCACCAAATTACATAATTTTT
>NW_025965712.1:159737-160804 GCF_021869965.1 Rhincodon typus | reverse complement strand
TTCACCAAATGACTTCAATGTTGATGCTGTTTTGACAAACATGCTTATTGCACTGAGATAAGCACTTCAGAAGCCAAAAATCTGAAATTCACCAAATGACTTGATTTATGATTCTGGTTAGACTAAAATGCTTATTTCTGCGAGGTAAGCACTTCAGAAGATCAAAATCTCAACTTGATCAAATGAATCAACTTTTGATGCTGGATGGAATAAAATTCTTATTTCAGCGAGTTAAGCTCTTCAGCAGACCAAAATCTGAACTTCGCCACCTGACTCAAGTTTTGATGTTGGTTTGACGAACATGCTTATTTCAGTCAGATAGCCACTTCAGAAATCAATAATCTCAACTTCACCAAATGACACCAACATTTGATGTTGTTTTGGCTGACGTGCTTATTTCAGCGAGATAAGCATATCAGAAGACTAAAATCTCACCTGCACCAGATGACCTAACTTTTGATGCTGGTTTTATTAAAATGCTTACTTCAGCGAGTTAAGCACCAGAGAAGCGAAAAATCTGAGCTTCACCAAATGACTTGATTTTTGATTCAGGTGAGACGAAAATGCTTATTTCTGCGAGTTAAACACTTCAGAAGTGAAGAATCTGAACTTCATCAAATGACACAATTTTTATGTTCGTTTGACTACAATGCTTATTTCAGCGAGTTAAGCACTTTAGAAGACCAAAATCTCAATTTCACCAAGACACTCAACCTTTTTATGCTGGTTTGAGTAAAATGCTTATTTCAGCGAGATAAGCATATGCGAAGAATAAAATCTCAACTTCACCAAATGACTTCAATGTTGATGCTGTTTTGACAAACATGCTTACGGCACTGAGATAAGCACTTCAGAAGTCCAAAATCTGAACTTAACCAAATGACTCAAGTTTTGATGTTGGTTAGACTAATATGCTTATTTGAGTCAGATAAGCACCTCAGAAGTCAAAAATCTCAACTTCACCAAATGACTTAATTTTTCATGCTATTTTGACTGACATGCTTATTCCAGTGAGATAAACACTTCAGAAGTCAAATATCTCACCTTCACCAAATTACATAATTTTT
>NW_025965712.1:155141-159237 GCF_021869965.1 Rhincodon typus | reverse complement strand
CCTCAGTGCAGCAATCCCTCAGTGTAGCACTCCTTCAGTGCTGACCCCGTCAGTGCTGACCTCCCTTGAATGCTTGTCGCCGTCTGTACAGCACTCCTTCAGTGCTGACCCCTCCGTACAGCACTCACTCATTGCTGACACCCCTCTGTGCAGCACTCCCTCCGTGCAGCTCTCCCTCCGTGCTGCACTCCCTCTGTGCAGCACTCCCTCTGTGCTGACCCCAATCAATGCTGAATCCCCTCAGTTCAGACCCCACCCGCCTCAGTGCAGCACTCCGTCGGTGATGACCCCCCTCAGTGTGCCACTTCCTAAATACTGACCTTCGGACAGTCTCACAGCACTGGTCCGCCAACAGTGCAATGCACCCTCACGGCTGTCACCACTCAGTGAAGCTGTCCCTCAGTGCTGACGTCCCTCAGTGCAGCACTCCCTCAGTACTTACGCCAACAGTGCTGACCTCCCTTCAGTGCTGGCCGCCCTCAGTGCAGCACTCCCTCAGTGCTTACCCGCTTCAGTGCTGACCCTTCTCAGCACCGCGCTCCCTCAACACTGCACTCCCTCAACACTGCACTCCATCAGCGCTGCGCTTCCTCAGCACTGCGCTCCCTCAGCACTGCGCTCCCTCGGCACTGCGCTCCCTCAGCGATGCACTGCCTCAGCGATGCACTGCCTCAGTGATGACCGGCCCTCAGTGCTGATCCCGCTCAGAGCAGCACTTTGTAAGTGAAGCACTCCCTCAGTGCAGACCTCTCTCAGTGCACCAATCCCTCACTGCAGCACTCCCTCAGTGCAGCATTCAATCAGTGCTGAGATCCCTCTGTGCTGATCCACCGTCATTGCTGACCCACCCTTCAGGGCTGACCACACCTCAGTACTGACCCCCTCAGTGCAGCACTCTCTCAGTCCTGACACCACTCTGTGCAGCATCCCTCAGTACTGAAACCCCTCATTGCAGCGCTCCCGCAGTCCTGACACCACTCTGTGCAGCATCCCTCACGACTGAAACTCCTCAGTGCAGCACTCCCTCAGTGTTGACCCTTCTCAGTGCACCATTCCCTCATTGCTGAGCACCCCCACTCAGTGCTGACCACCCCCCGTTGCTGACACCCTTCAGTGCAGCACTCCTCAGTGCAGCACACCCTCAGTGCTGACCGCACTTAATGCAGCACTCCCTCATTGCTGACTTCCCACCGTGCAGCACCCACTCCGTGCAGCACCCCATCAGTGCAGCACTCCCACAGTACTGACCCCTCTCTGTGCTGACGCCCCTCAGTGTAGGACCACCGCAGTGCTGACCCCACTCTGTGCAGCACTCCCTCAGTGCTGACCACCCTCACTGTGACCGCCCTCAATACACCGCACCCTCAATGCTGACCCGCTTAATGCTGAAAACCCCCCCCACTCACTTCAGCACTCCCTGATCATCTGATACTGCATCACTCCCTTTATACGAACACTCGGACGGAGCAGCACTACTTTAGTACTCACCCTCCAACAAGATAATTTCAGAGAGATGTGCTCCCATCAAATTGACCCTCTGAGACTGGAGCATTTACTTAATATTGACACCCTCACAGTGCAGCACTCCTTTAATATAGACCCTCTGACAGGGCGGCTCCCTTTCCGTACAGGCCTTTCCACAGCGCAGCACTCTCTCATCATTGACCCTCTGACAGTGCAGCACTCTCTTAATATTGAATTTGTGTCAGTGCACAACTCCATTAAAATTGACCAGAGTACTCCATTAATATTTGCCCTCTGACAGTGCAGCTCTTCCTCAGTCCCGACTCTCTGACAGTGCAGCACTCCCCTCAATACTGTCAGAGGGTCAATACTGAGAGAATGCTGCACTGTCGCAGTCAGCTCCCCGTAGTACTATCAGACGTTCAGGTTGAAAGGTATGCCGCACTGTGAGTGGGTCAGTGTTAGTGATTTCTGCACTGCGACAGGGTCAACAATGAGGAAGAACTGCACTGTCAATGTAACAGGGTCAGAATTGAGTGAGTGCCTCAAGATCAGAGGGCCAGGACTGAGGTTTTGTAGCACTGTCAGATTGTCAGATCTGTGGCGTGCATAATTGTCAGAGGGTCAATACTGAGCTGGTGCCTCCTTGTAAAGGGGTCTGAATTGAGACAGTGCTACAGGATTAGAGTGTCAGTCCTGTGGTAGAGCAGCACTCTGAGGGTCAGCACTGAGCTTCATTTTCAATAGGTCAGCTCTTTGTCAGCTCTGCTACTTTGTCAGAGGGCCATACTAATGCGGTGCCTCATTGTAATGCGATAAGAATTGAGGGAATGTCGCACAATTCGAGGATCAGTACTGAGGTACTGCAGCGCTATCAAAGGGTCACGACTGATGGAGTGCCTTTTTGTCAGAGGGTCAGTGCTGAGGGAGTGCATAATTGTCAAAGGATCAAATTGAGATGATGCCTCATTTTGATATGGTCACTTGTGAGGGAATGCAACACTGTCAGGGGACCAGTCGTCCTGAGGAAGTGCTGAACATCCCCATGATTAAAGGAAGACCCTCATGATTAAAATGTCAATTTTGAGAGAGGTCATAATGGCCAGAGGGTCAGTTCTGAGTTGGTACCTCGTTGCCAGATGGTCAGTTCTGAGGCAGTACTGAATCTGAGGGAGTAGCTAATCTGTCGGAGAGTCGGACTGAGGGAGTGCTGACCGTCTCTCAGTGCTGTAATTCCTCAGCACTGACCCTCTGGCACACTCTTACTGTTGACCCTCTGACAGGGCAGTTTCCATCAGTAATGACTCCACACAGTGCATCACTAGCTCATCAGTGACTGTCTGACAGTGTAGCACACCCTTAATATTGACCCTCTGACAGTGCAGCATTCCCTGAAAATTGGCCTTCCGACGGTGATGACAATGACAATGCAGCACTCCCCTCCGTACTTACTTTGCAACACTTCAGCACCCACTCATAATTGACCCTCTGACAGTGTAGCAGTCACTTAATATTGAGACTCAATGCTGGAGCACTCTCTTACTATTGAACTCCTGACAGTGAAGCTCTCCCTTAATATTGACCTTCTGAGAGGGTGGCTTTCTCTCAGTGCTGACCCTTCAATAGTGTAGCATGACTTACCACTTAGCCATCACCACTTTACATCCCCGTCAACATTAACCCTCTGAAACTGCAGCTCTCCCTTAATTTTAACCCCCTGACAGTGCAGAATTCCATCATTATTGACCCTCCGACAGCATAGCAAATCCTCAAATTGACCGTCCAGCAGTGCTGTACTCTCTTAATACTGACTCTCCGACAATGCAGCACTTCCTCAATACTGACTCTTCAAAAATACAGCATCCTCTCAGTGCGATCTCAACTTCACCGAATGACTCAATTTTTGATGTTAGTTTGACTAACATGCTCTTTTCAGCGAACTAAGCACTTCAGAAGATCAAAATCTCAGCTTCAACAAATGACACAACTTTTGATGATGTTTTGACGAACATGCTTATTTCAGTGAGATAAGCACTGCAGACGACCACAATTTGAACATCACTAAATGACTCAAATTTTGATGTTCGATTGACTAACAGGCTTCCTCCAGTGAAATAAGCACTTTAGAAGTGAAAAATCGCGACTTCAACAAATGACTCAACTTTTGATGTTGTTTTGACTAACGTACATATTTGAGTGAGATAAGAACTTCTGAAGGCAAAAATCTCATCTTCTCCAAATGACTTAATTGTTGATGCTCGTTGGATTAAAATGCTCATTTCAGCGAGTTTAGCACTTCAGCAGACATAAATCTGAACTTCACCAAATGACACAATTTTTGATGTTGTTTTGACAGAAGTGATTTTTTCAGTTAGATAAGCATATCAGAAGACCAGAAACGCAACTTCACCAAAACACCCAACTTTTGATGCTGGTAGGACTTAAAAGCTTATTTCAGTGAGATAAGCACTTCAGAAGTCAAAAATCTCAAATTCACCACATGACTTTATTTTTTATGCTGTTTTGACTAACATGCTTATTTCACTCAGAAAAGCACTTCAGAAGACCAAAATCTGAATTTCAACAAATGACTCAAGTTTTGATGTTGGTTAGACTATCATGCTTGTTTGAG
>NW_025965712.1:149916-154641 GCF_021869965.1 Rhincodon typus | reverse complement strand
TATCTCGCTGAAATAAGCAGTTTTGTCAAAACAACATCAAAATTTGAGTGATTTGGTGATGTTGAGATTAATGTTTTCTGAAGTGCTTATCACACTGAAATAAGCATGTTAGTCAAAACAGCATTAAAAATTAAGTCATTTGGTGAAGATGAGATTTGTGACTTCTGAAGTGCTTATCTCACTCAAACAAGCATGATAGTCGAACCAACATCAAAACTTGAGTCATTTGTTGAAATTCAGATTTTGGTCTTCTGAAGTGCTTTTCTGAGTGAAATAAGCATGTTAGTCAAAACAGCATAAAAAATAAAGTCATTTGGTGAATTTGAGATTTTTGACTTCTGAAGTGCTTATCTCACTGAAATAAGCATTTACGTCCGACCAGCATCAAAAGTTGGGTGTTTTGGTGAAGTTGCGTTTCTGGTCTTCTGACATGCTTATCTAACTGAAAAAAGCACTTCTGTCAAAACAACATCAAAAATTGTGTCATTTGGTGAAGTTCAGATTTATGTCTGCTGGAGTGCTAAACTCGCTGAAATGAGCATTTTAATCCAACTAGCATCAACAATTAAGTCATTTGGAGAAGATGAGATTTTTGCCTTCAGAAGTTCTTATCTCACTCAAATATGCACGTTAGTCAAAACAACATCAAAAGTTGAGTCATTTGTTGAAGTCGAGATTTTTCACTTCTAAATTGTTTATTTCACTGGAGGAAGCCTGTTCGTCAATCGAACATCAAAATTTGCGTCATTTAGTGATGTTCAAATTGTGGTCGTCTGCAGTGCTTATCTCACTGAAATAAGCATGTTAGTCAAAACAGCATCAAAAGTTGTGTCATTTGTTGAAGCTGAGATTTTGATCTTCTGAAGTGCTTAGTTCGCTGAAATGAGCATGTTAGTCAAACGAACATCAAAAATTGAGTCATTCGGTGAAGTTGAGATCGCACTGAGAGGATGCTGTATTTTTGAAGAGTCAGTATTGAGGAAGTGCTGCATTGTCGGAGAAACAGTACGAAGAGAGTACAGCACTGTTGGACGGTCAATTTGAGGATTTGCTATGCTGTCGAAGGGTCAATAATGATGGAATTCTGCACTGTCAGGGGGTTAAAATTAAGGGAGAGCTGCTGTTTCAGAGGGTTAATGTTGACGGGGATGTAAAGTGGTGATGGCTAAGTAGTAAGTCATGCTACACTATTGAAGGGTTAGCACTGAGAGAAAGCCACCCTCTCAGGGGGTCAATATTAAGGGAGAGCTTCACTGTCAGGAGGTCAATAGTAAGAGAGTGCTCCAGCATTGAGTCTCAATATTAAGTGACTGCTACACTGTCAGAGGGTCAATTATGAGTGGGTGCTGAAGTGTTGCAAAGTAAGTACGGAGGGTCGTGCTGCATTGTCATTGTCATCACTGTCAGATGGCCCATTTTCAGGGAATGCTGCACTGTCAGAGGGTCACTACTGAGGGAGTACTGCATGGTCAGAACAGTCAGCCATGACGGATTGCTGCACTGTCAGAGGGTCAATATTAAGGGTGTGCTACACTGTTAGACAGTCACTGATGAGCTAGTGATGCACTGTGTGGAGTCAGTACTGAGGGAAAGTTCCCTGTCAGAGGGTCAACAGTAAGAGTGTGCCAGAGGGTCAGTGCTGAGGAATTACAGCACTGAGAGACGGTCAGCACTCCCTCAGTCCTGACTCTCCGACAGATTAGCTACTCCCTCAGATTCAGTACTGTCTCAGAACTGACCATCTGGCAACGAAGTACCAACTCAGAACTGACCCTCTGGCCATTATGACCTCTCTCAACATTGACATTTTAATCATGAGGGTCTTCCTTTAATCATGGGGATGTTCACCACTTCCTCAGGACTACTGGTCCCCTGACAGTGTTGCATTCCCTCACAACTGACCATATTAAAATGAGGCATCATCTCAATTTGATACTTTGACAATTATGCACTCCCTCAGCACTGACCCTCTGACAAAAAGGCACTCCATCAGTCGTGACCCTTTGATAGCGCTGCAGTACCTCAGTACTGATCCTCTAATTGTGCGACATTCCCTCAATTCTTATCCCATTACAATGAGGCACCGCATTAGTATGGCCCTCTGACAAAGTCGCAGAACTGACAAAGAGCTGACCTATTGATAATGAAGCTCAGTGCTGACCCTCAGAGTGCTGCTCTACCACAGGACTGACACTCTAATCCTGTAGCACTGTCTCAATTCAGACCCCTTTACAAGGAGGCACCAGCTCAGTATTGACCCTCTGACAATTATGTACGCCACAGATCTGACACTCTGACAGTGCTACAAAACCTCAGTCCTGGCCCTCTGATCTTGAGGCACTCACTCAATTCTGACCCTACATTGACAGTGCAGTTCTTCCTCATTGTTGACCCTGTCGCAGTGCAGAATTCACTAACACTGACCCACTCACAGTGCGGCATACCTTTCAAACTGAACGTCTGATAGTACTACGGGGAGCTGACTCTGACAGTGCAGCATTCTGTCAGTATTGACCCTCTGACAGTATTTAGGGGAGTGCTGCACTGTCAGAGAGTCAGGACTGAGGAAGAGCTGCACTGTCAGAGGGCAAATATTAATGGAGTACTCTGGTCAATTTTAATGGAGCTGTGCACTGACACAAATTCAATATTAAGAGAGTGCTGCACTGTCAGAGGGTCAATGATGAGAGAGTGCTGCGCTGTGGAAAGGTCTGTACGGAAAGGGAGCTGCCCTGTAAGAGGGTCTATATTAAAGGAGTGCTGCACTGTGAGGGTGTCAATATTAAGTAAATGCTCCAGTCTCAGAGGGTCAATTTGATGGGAGCATATCTCTCTGAAATTATCTTGTTGGAGGGTGAGTACTAAAGTAGAGCTGCTCCGTCCGAGGGTTCGTATAAAGGGAGTGATGCACTATCAGATATCAGGGAGTGCTGAAGTGATGTGGGGGGTGGTCAGCATTAAGCGGGTCAGCACCGAGGGTGTGGTGCATTGAGGGCGGTCACAGTGAGGGTGGTCAGTACTGAGGGAGTGCTGCACAGAGTGGGGTCAGCACTGCGGTGGTCCTGCACTGAGGGGCGTCAGCACAGAGGGGGGTCAGTACTGAGGGAGTGCTGCACTGAGGGGGTGCTGCACGGAGTGGGTGCTGCACGGAGTGGGTGCTGCACGGTGGGAAGTCAGCAATGAGGGAGTGCTGCATTTAGTGCGGTCAGCACTGAGGGAGTGCTGCACTGAGGAGTGCTGCACTGAAGGGTGTCAGCAACGGGGGGTGGTCAGCACTGAGTGGGGGTGCTCAGCAATGAGGGAATGCTGCACTGAGAAGAGTCAACACTGAGGGAGTGCTGCACTGAGGGGTTTCAGTGGTGAGGGATGCTGCACAGCGTGGTGTCAGGACTGCGGGAGCGCTGCACTGAGGGGTTTCATTACTGAGGGATGCTGCACAGAGTGGTGTCAGGACTGAGGGAATGCTGCACTGAGGGGGTCAGTACTGAGGTGTGGTCAGCCCTGAGGGGTGGGTCAGCAATGACGGGGGATCAGCGCAGAGGGATCTCAGCACTGATTGAATGCTGCACTGAGGGAGTGCTGCAGTGAGGGAGTGATGCACTGAGCGAGGTCTGCACTGTGGGAGTGCTTCACTTACAAAGTGCTGCTCTGAGCTTGATCAGCACTGAGGGCCGGTCATCACTGAGGCAGTGCATCGCTGAGGCAGTGCCTCGCTGAGGGAGCGCAGTGCCGAGGGAGCGCTGTGCTGAGGGAGCGCAGTGCTGAGGAAGCGCAGCGCTGATGGAGTGCAGTGTTGAGCGAGTGCAGTGTTGAGGGAGCGCGGTGCTGAGAAGGGTCAGCACTAAAGCGGGTAAGCACTGAGGGAGTGCTGCACTGAGGGGCGTCAGCCGTGAGGGTGCATTGCACTGTTGGAGGACCAGTGTTGTGAGACTGTCCAAAGGTCAGTATTGAGGAAGTGGCACACTGAGGGGGGTCAGCACAGAGGGAGTGCTGCACTGAGGCGGGTGGGCTCAGAACTGAGGGGATTCAGCATTGATTGGGGTCAGCACAGAGGGAGTGCTGCACAGAGGGAGTGCAGCACGGAGGGAGAGCTGCACGGAGGGAGTGCTGCACAGAGGGGTGTCAGCAATGAGTGAGTGCTGTACAGAGGGGTCAGCACTGAAGGAGTGCTGTACAGACGGCGACAAGCATTTAAGTGAGGTCAGCACTGACTGGGTCAGTACTGAAGGAGTGCTACACTGAGGGATTGCTGCACTGAGGGGGCGTCAGCACTTAGGGGGCGTCAGCACTGAGGGGGTCATCACCAAGGGCGTGCTGCACTGAGGGAGGGCTGCACTGAGGTAGTGCTGGACAGAGTAGGGTCAGCACTCAGAGGGGACAGCACTGTAGGTGGTCAGCACTGAAGGGAGGTCAGCACTGACGGGGTCAGCAGTGAGGAAGTGGTGCACTGAGGGAGCGCTGTACAGAGGGGGATCAGCATTGAGGCCGGCCAGCACTGAAAGGAGGTCAGCACTGAGTGGGGTCAGAACTGAGGGAGTGCTGCACTGAGGGCGGCCAGCAGTGAAGGGAGGATAGCACGGACGGAGTGCTGCACGGAGACGGTGCTGCACGGAGCGGGTGCTGCACGGAGAGGGTGCTGCACGGAGTGGGTGCTGCACTGAGGGAGGGCTGCACGGAGCGGGGTCAGCACTGAGGGGGGTCACACTGAGGGGGTTCAGCACTGAT
>NW_025965712.1:148620-149416 GCF_021869965.1 Rhincodon typus | reverse complement strand
GCTGCACTGAGTGGTTTCAGTACTGAGGGATGCTGCACAGAGTGGTGTCAGGACTGAGGGAGTGCTGCACTGAGGGGGTCAGTACTGAGGTGTGGTCAGCCCTGAGGGGTGGGTCAGCAATGACGGCGGATCAGCACAGAGGGATCTCAGCACTGATTGAATGCTGCACTGAGAGAGGTCTGCACTGAGGGAGTGCTTCACTTACAAAGTGCTGCTCTGAGCGGGATCAGCACTGAGGGCCGGTCATCACTGAGGCAGTGCATCGCTGAGGCAGTGCATCGCTGAGGGAGCGCAGTGCTGAGGAAGCGCAGCGCTGATGGAGCGCAGTGTTGAGGGAGTGCAGTGTTGAGGGAGCGCGGTGCTGAGAACGGTCAGCACTAAAGCGGTTAAGCACTGAGGGAGTGCTGCACTGAGTGCGGTCAGCACTGAAGGGAGGTCAGCACTGATGGGGTAAGTCCTGAGGGAGTGCTGCACTGAGTGGTGACAGCCGTGAGGGTGCATTGCACTGTTGGAGGACCAGTGCTGTGAGACTGTCCGAATGTCAGTATTAAGGAAGTGGCACACTGAGGGGGGTCAGCACCGAGGGAGTGCTGCACTGAGGCGGGTGGGGTCAGAACTGAGGGGATTCAGCATTGATTGGGGTCAGCACAGAGGGAGTGCTGCACAGAGGGAGTGCAGCACGGAGGGAGAGCTGCACGGAGGGAGTGCAGCACAGAGGGGTGTCAGCAATGAGCGAGTGTTGTACAGAGGAGTCAGCACTGAAGGAGTGCTGTACAGACGGCGACAAGCATTTAAG
>NW_025965712.1:147393-148120 GCF_021869965.1 Rhincodon typus | reverse complement strand
TCAGTGCTGATCCGGCTCTGTGCAGCACTCCCTCAGTGCTGACCCCACTCAGTGCTGACCCTCCTCAGTGCTGCCCCGTCTCAGTGCTGACCCCAAACTGTGCAGCACTACCTCAGTGCTGTCCCTCACTCCGTGGTGCAACCCTTTCAGTGCAGCAGTCCCTCAGTACTGAACCCGCTCTGTGCAGCACTCCCTCAGTGCTGACCCTCTTCAGTGCTAACCCCCTCAGTGCTGCCCCCCACAGGGCTGGCCACCCCCCTCAGTGCTGGCCCCTTTCAGTGCAGCCCTCCCTCAGTGCAGCCCTCCCTCAGTGCAGCACTCCCATGGTGATGACCCCCTCATGCTGAGACGCCTCAGTGCAGCACTTGCTCTATACTGACCCCGTCAGCGCTGACCTCCTTTCATTGCTGACCACTTTCAATGCTGACCCCTCCAAGTGCTGACCCCACTCTGTCCAGCACTACCTCAGTGCTGGCCCCTTTCAGTGCAGCCCTCCGTCAATGCCGCCCTCCCTCAGTGCAGCACTCCCATGGTGATGACCCCCTCAGTGCTGAGACGACTCAGTGCAGCTCTCCCTCACTGCAGCACAACTTCAGTGCAGCACTCCCTCTTTGCTGATGCCCCCTCAGTGCAGCATTCATTCAGTACTGATCCCTTCAGTGATGACCTCCCTTCAGTGCTGACCTCCTTTCAGTGCAGCACTCCCTCAGTGCTGTCGCTCCCTCAG
>NW_025965712.1:145805-146893 GCF_021869965.1 Rhincodon typus | reverse complement strand
TCAGTGCAGCACTCCCTCAGTGTTGACCCTTCTCAGTGCAGCATTACGTCATTGCTGAGCACCCCCACTCAGTGCTGACCACCCCCCGTTGCTGACACCCTTCAGTGCAGCACTACTCAGTGCAGCACTCCCTCAGTGCTGACCGCACTTAATGCAGCACTCCCTCATTGCTGACTTCCCACCGTGCAGCACCCACTCCGTGCAGCATCCACTCAGTGCAGCACTCCCTCAGTACTGACCCCCCTCTGTGCTGACGCCCCTCAGTGCAGGACCACCGCAGTGCTGACCCCACTCTGTGCAGCCCTCCCTCAGGACTGACCACTCTCACTGTGACCGCCCTCAATGCACCACACCCTCAGTGCTGACCCGCATAATGCTGACCACCCCCCACCTCACTTCAGCACTCCCTGATCATCTGATAGTGCATCACTCCCTTTATACGAACCCTCGGACGGAGCAGCTCCACTTTAGTACTCACCCTCCAACAAGATAATTTCAGAGAGATATGCTCCCATCAAATTGACCCTCTGAGACTGGAGCATTTACTTAATATTGACACCCTCACAGTGCAGCACTGCTTTAATATAGACCCTCTTACAGGGCGGCTCCCTTTCCGTACAGGCCTTTCCACAGCGCAGCACTCTCTCATCATTGACCCTCTGACAGTGCAGCACTCTCTTAATATTGAATTTGTGTCAGTGCACAACTCCATTAAAATTGACCAGAATACTCCATTAATATTTGCCCTCTGACAGTGCAGCTCTTCCTCAGTCCTGACTCTCTGACAGTGCAGCACTCCCCTAAATACTGTCAGAGGGTCAATACTGAGAGAATGCTGCACTGTCAGAGTCAGCTCCCCGTAGTACTATCAGACGTTCAGTTTGAAAGGTATGCCGCACTGTGAGTGGGTCAATGTTAGTGAATTCTGCACTGCGACAGGGTCAACAATGAGGAAGAACTGCACTGTCAATGTAGGGTCAGAATTGAGTGAGTACCTCAACATCAGAGGGCCAGGACTGAGGTTTTGTAGCACTCTCAGAGTGTCAGATCTGTGGCGTACATAATTGTCAGAGGGTCAATACTGAGCT
>NW_025965712.1:144368-145305 GCF_021869965.1 Rhincodon typus | reverse complement strand
GGGTGGTCAGCACTGAGTGGGGGTGCTCAGCAATGAGGTAATGCTGCACTGAGAAGGGTCAACACTGAGGGAGTGCTGCACTGAGGGGTTTCAGTCGTGAGGGATGCTGCACAGAGTGGTGTCAGGACTGAGGGAATGCTGCACTGAGGGGGTCAGTACTGAGGTGTGGTCAGCCCTGAGGGGTGGGTCAGCAATGACGGGGGATCAGCAGAGAGGGATCTCAGCGCTGATTGAATGCTGCACTGAGGGAGTGCTGCAGTGAGGGAGTGGTGCACTGAGAGATGTCTGCACTGAGGGAGTGCTTCACTTACAAAGTGCTACTCTGAGCTTGATCAGCACTGAGGGTCGGTCATCACTGAGGCAGTGCATCGCTGAGGCAGTGCATCGCTGAGGGAGCGCAGTGCCGAGGGAGCGCAGTGCTGAAGGAGCGCAGTGCTGAGGAAGCGCAGTGTTGAGGGAGTGCAGTGTTGAGGGAGCGCGGTGCTGAGAAGGGTCAGCACTAAAGCGGGTAAGCACTGAGGGAGTGCTGCACTGAGGGGCGTCAGCACTGAGGGAGAGCTTCACTGAGTGGTGACAGCCGCGAGGGTGCATTGCACTGTTGGAGGACCAGTGCTGTGAGACTGTCCAAAGGTCAGTATTGAGGAAGTGGCACACTGAGGGGGGTCAGCACAGAGGGAGTGCTGCACTGAGGCGGGTGGGGTCAGAACTGAGGGGATTCAGCATTGATTGGGGTCAGCACGGAGGGAGAGCTGCACGGAGGGAGTGCTGCACAGACGGGTGTCAGCAATGAGTGAGTGCTGTACAGAGGGGTCAGCACTGAAGGAGTGCTGTACAGACGGCGACAAGGATTTAAGGGAGGTCAGCACTGACTGGGTCAGTACTGAAGGAGTGCTACACTGAGGAATTGCTGCACTGAGGGGGCGTCAGCACTTAGGGG
>NW_025965712.1:142171-143868 GCF_021869965.1 Rhincodon typus | reverse complement strand
GGACTGACCACTCTCACTGTGACCGCCCTCAATGCACCACACCCTCAGTGTTGACCCGCTTAATGCTGACCACCCCCCACCTCACTTCAGCACTCCCTGATCATCTGATAGTGCATCACTCCCTTTATACGAACCCTCGGACGGAGCAGCACTACTTTAGTACTCACCCTCCAACAAGATAATTTCAGAGAGATATGCTCCCATCAAATTGACCCTCTGAGACTGGAGCATTTACTTAATATTGACACCCTCACAGTGCAGCACTCCTTTAATATAGACCCTCTGACAGGGCGGCTCCCTTTCCGTACAGGCCTTTCCACAGCGCAGCACTCTCTCATCATTGACCCTCTGACAGTGCAGCACTCTCTTAATATTGAATTTGTGTCAGAAAACAACTCCATTAAAATTGACCAGAGTACTCCATTAATATTTGCCCTCTGACAGTGCAGCTCTTCCTCAGTCCTGACTCTCTGACAGTGCAGCACTCCCCTAAATACTGTCAGAGGGTCAATACTGAGAGAATGCTGCACTGTCAGGGTCAGCTCCCCGTAGTACTATCAGACGTTCAGTTTGAAAGGTATGCCGCACTGTGAGTGGGTCAGTGTTAGTGAATTCTGCACTGCGACAGGGTCAACAATGAGGAAAAACTGCACTGTCAATGTAGGGTCAGAATTGAGTGAGTGCCTCAAGATCAGAGGGCCAGGACTGAGGTTTTGTAGCACTGTCAGAGTGTCAGATCTGTGGCGTACATAATTGTCAGAGGGTCAATACTGAGCTGGTGCCTCCTTGTAAAGGGGTCTGAATTGAGACAGTGCTACAGGATTAGAGTGTCAGTCCTGTGGTAGAGCAGCACTCTGAGGGTCAGCACTGAGCTTCATTATCAATAGGTCAGCTCTTCGTCAGTTCTGCTACTTTGTCAGAGGGCCATACTAATGCGGTGCCTCATTGTAATGGGATAAGAATTGAGGGAATGTCGCACAATTAGACGATCAGTACTGAGGTACTGCAGCGCTATCAAAGGGTCACGACTGATGGAGTGCCTTTTTGTCAGAGGGTCAGTGCTGAGGGAGTGCATAATTGTCAAAGGATCAAATTGAGATGATGCCTCATTTTAATATGGTCAGTTGTGAGGGAATGCAACACTGTCAGGGGACCAGTAGTCCTGAGGAAGTGCTGAACATCCCCATGATTAAAGGAAGACCCTCATGATTAAAATGTCAATGTTGAGAGAGGTCATAATGGCCAGAGGGTCAGTTCTGAGTTGGTACTTCGTTGCCAGATGGTCAGTTCTGAGGCAGTACTGAATCTGAGGGAGTAGCTAATCTGTCGGAGAGTCAGGACTGAGGGAGTGCTGACCGTCTCTCAGTGCTGTAATTCCTCAGCACTGACCCTCTGGCACACTCTTACTGTTGACCGTCTGACAGGGCAGTTTCCCTCAGTACTGACTCCACACAGTGCATCACTGGCTCATCAGTGACTGTCTAACAGTGTAGCACACCCTTAATATTGACCCTCTGACAGTGCAGCAATCCGTCATGGCTGACTGTTCTGACCATGCAGTACTCCCTCAGTAGTGACCCTCTGACAGTGCAGCATTCCCTGAAAATTGGCATTCTGACAGTGATGACAATGACAATGCAGCCCTCCCCCCCGTACTTACTTTGCAACACTTCAGCACCCACTCATAATTGACCCTC
>NW_025965712.1:140026-141671 GCF_021869965.1 Rhincodon typus | reverse complement strand
GTCTATATTAAAGGAGTGCTGCACTGTGAGGGTGTCAATATTAAGTAAATGCTCCAGTCTCAGAGGGTCAATTTGATGGGAGCATATCTCTCTGAAATTATCTTGTTGGAGGGTGAGTACTAAAGTAGAGCTGCTCCGTCCGAGGGTTCGTGTAAAGGGAGTGATGCACTATCAGATGATCAGGGAGTGCTGAAGTGAGGTGGGGGGTGGTCAGCATTAAGCGGGTCAGCATTGAGGGTGTGGTGCATTGAGGGCGGTCACAGTGAGGGTGGTCAGCACTGAGGGAGTGCTGCACAGAGTGGGGTCAGCACTGCGGTGGTCCTGCACTGAGGGGCGTCAGCACAGAGGGGGGTCAGTATTGAGGGAGTGCTGCACTGAGGGGGTGCTGCATGGAGTGGGTGCTGCACGGTGGGAAGTCAGCAATGAGGGAGTGCTGCATTAAGTGTGGTCAGCACTGAGGGAGTGCTGCACTGAGGAGTGCTGCACTGAAGGGTGTCAGCAATGGGGGGTGGTCAGCACTGAGTGGGGGTGCTCAGCAATGAGGGAATGCTGCACTGAGAAGGGTCAACACTGAGGGAGTGCTGCACTGAGGAGTTTCATTCGTGAGGGATGCTGCACAGAGTGGTTTCAGGACTGCGGGAGCGCTGCACTGAGGGTTTCAGTACTGAGGGATGCAGCACAGAGTGGTGTCAGGACTGAGAGAGTGCTGCACTGAGGGGGTCAGTACTGAGGTGTGGTCAGCCCTGAGGGGTGGGTCAGCAATGACGGGGGATCAGCACAGATGGATCTCAGCACTGATTGAATGCTGCACTGAGGGAGTGCTGCAGTGACGGAGTGGTGCACTGAGAGAGGTCTGCACTGAGGGAGTGCTTCACTTACAAAGTGCTGCTCTGAGCGGGATCAGCACTGAGGGCCGGTCATCACTGAGGCAGTGCATCGCTGAGGCAGTGCATCGCTGAGGGAGTGCAGTGCCGAGGGAGCGCAGTGCTGAGGGAGCGCAGTGCTGAGGAAGCGCAGCGCTGATGGAGCGCAGTGTTGAGGGAGTGCAGCGTTGAGGCAGCGCGGTGCTGAGAAGGGTCAGCACTAAAGCGGGTAAGCACTGAGGGAGTGCTGCACTGAGGGCGGCCAGCACTGAAGGGAGGTCAGCACTGTTGGAGTAAGTACTGAGGGAATGCTGCACTGAGGGGCGTCAGCACTGAGGGAGAGCTTCACTGAGTGGTGACAACCGTGAGGGTGCATTGCACTGTTGGAGGACCAGTACTGTGAGACTGTCCGAAGGTCAGTATTGAGGAAGTGGCACACTGAGGGGGGTCAACACCGAGGGAGTGCTGCACTGAGGCGGGTGGGGTCAGAACTGAGGGGATTCAGCATTGATTAGGGTCAGCACAGAGGGAGTGCTGCACAGCGCGAGTGCAGCACGGAGGGAGAGCTGCACGGAGGGAATGCTGCACAGAGGGGTGTCAGCAATGAGTGAGTGCTGTACAGAGGGGTCAGCACTGAAGGAGTGCTGTACAGACGGCGACAAGCATTTAAGGGAGGTCAGCACTGACGGGGTCAGTAGTGAGGAAGTGGTGCACTGAGGGAGCGTTGTACAGAGCGGGATCAGCATTGAGGCCGGCCAGCACTGAAAGGAGGTCAGCACTGA
>NW_025965712.1:139486-139926 GCF_021869965.1 Rhincodon typus | reverse complement strand
TACACTGAGGGATTGCTGCACTGAGGGGGCGTCAGCACTGAGGGGGCGTCAGCACTGAGGGGGTCATCACCAAGGGCGTGCTGCACTGAAGGAGTGATGCACTGAGGGAGCGCTGAACTGAGGGAGGGCTGCACTGAGGTAGTCCTGGATAGAGTAGGGTCAGCACTTAGAGGGGACAGCACTGAAGGTGGTCAGCACTGAAGGGAGGTCAGCACTGACGGGGTCAGTAGTGAGGAAGTGGTGCACTGAGGGAGCGCTGTACAGAGGGGGATCAGCATTGAGGCCGGCCAGCACTGAAAGGAGGTCAGCACTGAGTGGGGTCAGAACTGAGGGAGTGCTGCACTGAGGGCGGCCAGCAGTGAAGGGACGATAGCACGGACGGAGTGCTGCACGGAGACGGTGCTGCACGGAGGGGGTGCTGCACTGAGGGAGGGCTGCAC
>NW_025965712.1:136773-138986 GCF_021869965.1 Rhincodon typus | reverse complement strand
CTCAGGGCTGACCACACCTCAGTACTGACCCCCTCAGTGCAGCACTCCCTCAGTCCTGACACCACTCTGTGCAGCATCCCTCACGACTGAAACCCCTCAGTGCAGCACTCCCTCAGTGTTGACCCTTCTCAGTGCAGCATTCCCTCATTGCTGAGCACCCCCACTCAGTGCTGACCACCCCCCATTGCTGACACCCTTCAGTGCAGCACTCCTCAGTGCAGCACTCCCTCAGTGCTGACCGCACTTAATGCAGCATTCCCTCATTGCTGACTTCCCACCGTGCAGCACCCACTCCGTGCAGCACCCACTCCGTGCAGCACACCCTCAGTGCAGCACTCCCTCAGTACTGACTCCACTCTGTGCTGACGCCCCACAGTGCAGGACCACCGCAGTGCTGAACCCACTCTGTGCAGCACTCCCTCAGTGCTGACCACCCTCTCTGTGACCGCCCTCAATGCACCACACCCTCAATGCTGACCCGCTTAATGTTGACCACCCCCCACCTCACTTCAGCACTCCCTGATCATCTGATAGTGCATCACTCCCTTTATATGAACCCTCGGACAGAGCAGCTCTACTTTAGTACTCACCCTCCAACAAGATAATTTCAGAGAGATATGCTCCCATCAAATTGACCCTCTGAGACTGGAGTATTTACTTAATATTGACACCCTCACAGTGCAGCATTCCTTTACTATAGACCCTCTGAAAGGGCGGCTCCCTTTCCGTATAGGCCTTTCCACAGCGCAGCACTCTCTCATCATTGACCCTCTGACAGTGCAGCACTCTCTTAATAATGAATTTGTGTCAGTGCACAATTCAATTAAAATTGACCCGAGTACTCCATTAATATTTGCCCTCTGACAGTGCAGCTCTTCCTCAGTCCTGACTCTCTGAGAGTGCAGCACTCCCCTAAATACTGTCAGAGGGTCAATACTGAGAGAATGCTGCACTGTCAGAGTCAGCTCCCCGTAGTACTATCAGACGTTCAGTTTGAAAGGTATGCCGCACTGTGAGTGGGTCAGTGTTAGTGAATTCTGCACTGCGACAGGGTCAACAATGAGGAAGAACTGCACTGTCAATGTAACAGGGTCAGAATTGAGTGAGTGCCTCAAGATCAAAGGGCCAGGACTGAGGTTTTGTAGCACTGTCAGATTGTCAGATCTGTGGCGTACATAATTGTCAGAGGGTCAATACTGAGCTGGTGCCTCCTTGTAAAGGGGTCTGAATTGAGACAGTGCTACAGGATTAGAGTGTCAGTCCTGTGGTAGAGCAGCACTCTGAGGGTCAGCAGTGAGCTTCATTATCAATAGGTCAGCTCTTTGTCAGCTCTGCTACTTTGTCAGAGGGCCATACTAATGCGGTGCCTCATTGTAATGGGATACGAATTGAGGGAATGTCGCACAATTAGAGGATCAGTACTGAGGTACTGCAGCGCTATCAAAGGGTCACGACTGATGGAGTGCCTTTTTGTCAGAGGGTCAGTGCTGAGAGAGTGCATAATTGTCAAAGGATCAAATTGAGATGATGCCTCATTTTAATATGGCCAGTTGTGAGGGAATGCAACACTGTCAGGGGACCAGTAGTCCTGAGGAAGTGCTGAACATCCCCATGATTAAAGAAAGACCCTCATGATTAAAATTTCAATGTTGAGAGAGGTCATAACGGCCAGAGGGTCAGTTCTGAGTTGGCACCTCGTTGCCAGATGGTCAGTTCTGAGGCAGTACTGAATCTGAGGGAGCAGCTAATCTGTCGGAGAGTCAGGACTGAGGGAGTGCTGACCGTCTCTCAGTGCTGTAATTCCTCAGCACTGACCCGCTGTCACACTCTTACTGTTGACCCTCTGACAGGGCAGTTTCCCTCAGTACTGACTCCACACAGTGCATCACTAGCTCATCAGTGACTGTCTAACAGTGTAGCACACCCTTAATATTGACCCTCTGACAGTGCAGCACTCCGTCATGGCTGACTGTTCTGACCATGCAGTACTCCCTCAGTAGTGACCCTCTGACAGTGCAGCATTCCCTGAAAATTGGCCTTCCGACAGTGATGACAACGACAATGCAGCACTCCACTCCGTACTTACTTTGTAACACTTCAGCACCCACTCATAATTGACTCTCTGACAGTGTAGCAGTCACTTAATGTTGAGACTCAATGCTGGAGCACTCTCTTACTATTGACCTCCTGACAGTGAAGCTCTCCCTTAATAT
>NW_025965712.1:130875-136273 GCF_021869965.1 Rhincodon typus | reverse complement strand
GTCCGTGCTATCCTCCCTTCACTGCTGGCCGCCCTCAGTGCAGCACTCCCTCAGTTGTGACCCCACTCAGTGCTGACCTCCTTTCAGTGCTGGCCGGCCTCAACGCTGATCCCCCTCTGTACAGCGCTCCCTCAGTGCACCACTTCCTCACTACTGACCCTGTCAGTGCTGACCTCCCTTCAGTGCTGACCATCTACAGTGCTGTCCCCTCTAAGTGCTGACCCTACTCTGTCCAACACTACCTCAGTGCAGCCCTCCCTCAGTTCAGCGCTCCCTCAGTGCATCACTCCTTCAGTGCAGCACGCCCTTGGTGATGACCCCCTCAGTGCTGACGCCCCCTCAGTGCTGACGCCCCCTCAGTGCAGCAATCCCTCAGTGTAGCACTCCTTCAGTACTGACCCAGTCAGTGCTGACCTCCCTTAAATGCTTGTCGCCGTCTGTACAGCACTCCTTCAGTGCTGACCCCTCTGTACAGCACTCACTCATTGCTGACACCCCTCTGTGCAGCAGTCCCTCCGTGCAGCTCTCCCTCCGTGCTGCACTCCCTCTGTGCAACACTCCCTCTGTGCTGACCCCAATCAATGCAGAATCCCCTCAGTTCTGACCCCACCCGCCTCAGTGCAGCACTCTCTCGGTGAAGACCCCCCTCAGTGTGCCACTTCCTCAATACTGACCTTCGGACAGTCTCACAGCACTGGTCCTCCAACAGTGCAATGCACCCTCACGGCTGTCACCAGTCAGTGAAGCTCTCCATCAGTGCTGACGCCCCTCAGTGCAGCACTCCCTCAGTACTTACCCCAACAGTGCTGACCTCCCTTCAGTGCTGGCCGCCCTCAGTGCAGCACTCCCTCAGTGCTTATCCGCTTTAGTGCTGACCCTTCTCAGCACCGCGCTCCCTCAACACTGCACTCCCTCAACACTGCGCTCTATCAGCGCTGCGCTCCCTCGGCACTGCGCTCCCTCAGCGATGCACTGCCTCAGCGATGCACTGCCTCAGTGATGACCGGCCCTCAGTGCTGATCCCGCTCAAAGCAGCACTTTGTAAGTGAAGCACTCCCTCAGTGCAGACCTCTCTCAGTGCACCACTCCCTCACTGCAGCACTCTATCAGTGCTGCATTCAATCAGTGCTGAGATCCATCTGTGCTGATCCCCCGTCATTGCTGACCCATCCCTCAGGGCTGACCACACCTCAGTACTGACCCCCTCAGTGCAGCACTCCCTCAGTCCTGACACCACTCTGTGCAGCATCCCTCAGTACTGAAACCCCTCAGTGCAGCGCTCCCGCAGTCCTGACACCACTCTGTGCAGCATCCCTCACGACTGAAACTCCTCAGTGCAGCACTCCCTCAGTGTTGACCCTTCTCAGTGCAGCATTCCCTCATTGCTGAGCACCCCCACTCAGTGCTGACCACCCCACGTTGCTGACACCCTTCAGTGCAGCACTCCTCAGTGCAGCACTCCCTCAGTGCTGACCACACTTAATGCAGCACTCTCTCATTGCTGACTTCCCACCGTGCAGCACTCACTCCGTGCAGCACCCCCTCCGTGCAGCACCCACTCCGTGCAGCACCCCCTCAGTACTGACCCCACTGTGTGCTGACGCCTCTCAGTGCAGGACCACTGCAGTGCTGACCCCACTCTGTGCAGCACTCCCTCAGTGCTGACCACCCTCACTGTGACCGCCCTCAATGCACCGCACCCTCAATGCTGACCCGCTTAATGCTGACCACCCCCCCTCACTTCAGCACTCCCTGATCATCTGATAGTGCATCACTCCCTTCATACGAACGCTCGGATGGAGCAGCACCACTTTAGTACTCACCCTCCAACAAGATAATTTCAGAGAGATGTGCTCCCATCAAATTGACCTTCTGAGACTGGAGCATTTACTTAATATTGACACCCTCACAGTGCAGCACTCCTTTAATATAGACCCTCTGACAGGGCGGCTCCCTTTCCGTACAGGCCTTTCCACAGCGCAGCACTCTCTCATCATTGACCCTCTGACAGTGCAGCACTCTCTTAATATTGAATTTGTGTCAGTGCACAACTCCATTAAAATTGACCAGAGTACTCCATTAATATTTGCCCTCTGATAGTGCAGCTCTTCTTCAGTCCTGACTCTCTGACGGTGCAGCACTCCACGAAATACTGTCAGAGGGTCAATACTGAGAGAATGCTGCACTGTCGGAGTCAGCTCCCCGTAGTACTATCAGACGTTCAGTTTGAAAGGTATGCCGCACTGTGAGTGGGTCAGTGTTAGTGAATTCTGCACTGCGACAGGGTCAACAATGAGGAAGAACTGCACTGTCAATGTAACATCGTCAGAATTGAGTGATTGCCTCAAGATCAGAGGGCCAGGACTGAGGTTTTGTAGCACTGTCAGATTGTCAGATCTGTGGCGTACATAATTGTCAGAGGGTCAATACTGAGCTGGTGCCTCCTTGTAAAGGGGTCTGAATTGAGACAGTGCTACAGGATTAGTGTGTCAGTCCTGTGGTAGAGCAGCACTCTGAGGGTCAGCACTGAGCTTCATTATCAATAGGTCAGCTCTTTGTCAGCTCTGCTGCTTTGTCAGAGGGCCATACTAATGCGGTGCCTCATTGTAATGGGATAAGAATTGAGGGAATGTCGCACAATTGGAGGATCAGTACTGAAGTACTGCAGCGCTATCAAAGGGTCACTACTGATGGAGTGCCTTTTTGTCAGAGTGTCAGTGCTGAGGGAGTGCATAATTGTCAAAGGATCAAATTGAGATGATGCCTCATTTTAATATGGTCAGTTGTGAGGGAATGCAACACTGTCAGGGGACCAGTAGTCCTGAGGAAGTGCTGAACATCCCCATGATTAAAGGAAGACCCTCATGATTAAAATGTCAATGTTGAGAGAGGTCATAATGGCCAGAGGGTCAGTTCTGAGTTGGTACCTCGTTGCCAGATGGTCAGTTCTGAGGCAGTACTGAATCTGTGGGAGTGGCTAATCTGTCGGAGAGTCAGGACTGAGGGAGTGCTGACCGTCTCTCAGTGCTGTAATTCCTCAGCACTGACCCTCTGGCACACTCTTACTGTTGACCTTCTGACAGGGCAGTTTCCCTCAGTACTGACTCCACACAGTGCATCACTAGCTCATCAGTGACTGTCTAACATTGTAGCACACCCTTAATATTGACCCTCTGACAGTGCAGCACTCCGTCATGGCTGACTGTTCTGACCATGCAGTACTCCCTCAGTAGTGACCCTCTGACAGTGCAGCATTCCCTGAAAATTGGCCTCCCGACAGTGATGACAATGACAATGCAGCACTCCCCTCCGTACTTACTTTGCAACACTTCAGCACCCACTCATAATTGACCCTCTGACAGTGTAGCAGTCACTTAATATTGAGACTCAATGCTGGAGCACTCTCTTACTATTGATCTCCTGACAGTGAAGCTCTCCCTTAATATTGACCCTCTGAGAGGGTGGCTTTCTCTCAGTGCTGACCCTTCAATAGTGTAGCATTGCTTACCACTTAGCCATCACCACTTTACATCCCCGTCAACATTAACCCTCTGAAACAGCAGCTCTCCCTTAATTTTAACCCCCTGACAGTGCAGAATTCCATCATTATTGACCCTCCGACAGCATAGCAAATCCTCAAATTGACCGTCCAATAGTGCTGTACTCTCTTAGGACGGTTTCTCCGACAATGCAGCACTTCCTCAATACTGACTCTTCAAAAATACAGCATCCTCTCAGTGCGATCTCAACTTCACCGAATGACTCAATTTTTGATGTTAGTTTGACTAACATGCTCATTTCAGCGAACTAAGCACTTCAGAAGATCAAAATCTCAGCTTCAACAAATGACACAACTTTTGATGCTGTTTTGACTAACATGCTTATTTCAGTGAGATAAGCACTGCAGACGACCACAATTTGAACATCACTAAATGACTCAAATTTTGACGTTCGATTGACTAACAGGCTTCCTCCAGTGAAATAAGCACTTTAGAAGTGAAAAATCTCGACTTCACCAAATGACTCAACTTTTGATGCTGTTTTGACTAACGTGCATATTTGAGAGAGATAAGAACTTCTGAAGGCAAAAATCTCATCTTCTCCAAATTACTTAATTGTTGATGCGAGTTGGATTAAAATGCTCATTTCAGCGAGTTTAGCACTTCAGCAGACATAAATCTGAACTTCACCAAATGACACAATTTTTGATGTTGTTTTGACAGAAGTGCTTTTTTCAGTTAGATAAGCATATCAGAAGACCAGAAACGCAACTTCACCTAAACACCCAACTTTTGATGCTGGTAGGACTTAAATGCTTATTTCAGTGAGATAAGCACTTCAGAAGTCAAAAATCTCAACTTCACCAAATGACTTTATTTTTTATGCTGTTTTGACTAACATGCTTATTTCACTCAGAAAAGCACTTCAGAAGACCAAAATCTGAATTTCAACAAATGACTCAAGTTTTGATGTTGGTTAGACTATCATGCTTGTTTGAGTGAGCTGAGCACTTCAGAAGTCACAAATCTCACCTTCACCAAATGACTTAATTTTTAATGCTGTTTTGACTAACATGCTTATTTCAGTGTGATAAGCACTTCAGAAAACATTAATCTCAACATCACCAAATCACTCAAATTTTGATGTTGTTTTGACAAAACTGCTTATTTCAGCGAGATAAGCATGTCAGAAGATTAAAATCTCACCTGCACCAGATGACCTAAATTTTGATGCTGGTTGAATTAAAATGCTTCTTTCAGTGAGTTAAGCAGCAGAGAAGCGAAAAATCTGAACTTCACCAAGTAACTTGATTTTTGATTCTGGTTAGACTAAAATGCTTATTTCTGCGAGTTAAACACTTCAGAAGATTAAAATCTGAACTTCATCAAATGATACAATTTTTTACGTTCGTTTGACTAAAATGCTTATTTCAGCGAGTTAAGCACTTCACAAGATCAATATCTCAACTTCACCAAATGATTCAACTTTTGATGTTGTTTAGACTAACGTGCTTATTTCATCAAGATAAGCATTTCAGAAGACCAAAATCTCAACTTCACCAAGATACTCAACCTTTGATGCTGGTTTGACTGAATGCTTATTTCAGCGAGACAAGCATATGCGAAATCAAAAATCTCAACTTCACCAAAGGACCTAACTTTTAATGCTGATTTCACTGAAATGCTTATTTCAGAGAGATAAGCACTTCGGAAGTCTAAAATCTCAACTTCACCAAATGACTTCAATGTTGATGCTGTTTTGACAAACATGCTTATTGCACTGAGAGAAGCACTTCAGAAGCCAAAAATCTGAAATTCACCAAATGACTTGATTTATGATTCTGGTGAGACTAAAATGCTTATTTCTGCGAGGTAAGCACTTTGGAAGATCAAAATCT
>NW_025965712.1:125452-130375 GCF_021869965.1 Rhincodon typus | reverse complement strand
TTCACCAAATGACTCAATATTTGATGTTGGATTGACTAACAGGCTTCCGCCAGTGAACGAAACACTTCACAAGTGTCGAATCTCGACTTCACCAAATGACTCAAGTTTTGATGTTGGTTAGACTAACATGCTTATTTGAGTGAGATAAACACTTCAGAAGTCAAAATTCTGAACTTCCCAAGGTGACTTAATTTTTGAGGCTGTTTTGACTAACGTGCTTATTTCAGCGAGATAAGCATATCAGAAGTCTAAAATCTCACCTTCACCAAAGGACATAACTTTTGATCCTGTTTGGACTAAAATGCTTATTTCAGTGCAATGAGCACTATGGAAGTGAAAAATCTCAACTTCATCAAATGACTTGATTTTTGATGCTGGTTGCATTAAAATGCTTGTTTCAGCGAGTTAAGCACTTCAGAAGGACAAATTCTGAACTTCAACAAAAGACTCATGTTTTGATGTTCTCTTGACTATCATGCTTGTGTGAGTGAGATAAGCACTTCAGAAGGCAAAAATCTCAACTTTACCAAATGACATAATTTTTAATGCTGGTTGGATTAAAATTCATATTTCAGTGAGATGAACACTTGAGAAGAAAATTATCGGAACTTCACCAAATGACACAATTTTTGATGTTAATTTGACTAACATGCTGTTTTCAGCGAGTTCAGCACTTCAGAAGACGAAAATCTCACCTTCACCAAATGACCTAACTTTTGCTACTGGTTTAATTAAAGTGCTTCTTTCAGCGAGTTAAGCAACTCAGAAGCCAAAAATCTGAACTTCAGCAAATGACACAATTTTTTATGTTCGTTTGACTAACGTGCTTATTTCGGCGTTATAAGCATATCAGAAGACAAAAATGTCAATTTCACTAAAGGGACGAACCTTTGATGCTAATTTGACTGGAATGCTTATTTCAGTGAGATAAGCTATTCAGAAGTCAAAAGTCTCAACTTCACCGAATGTTTTCAATGTCGATGATGTTTTGACTAACATGCTTATTTCACTCAGAGAAGCACTTGAGAAGACGAAAATCCGAAATTCCCCAAATGACACAAGTTTTGCTGTTGGTTAGATGAACATGCTTGATTGAGTCAGATAAGCACATCAGAGGTCAAAAATCTGACCTTCACCTAATGAATAAACTTTTCATGCTGTTTTGACGAACATGCTTATTTCACTCAGAGAAGCACTTCAGAAGACCAAAATCTGAACTTCAACAAATGACTCATTTTTTGATGTTGGTTTGACTGACATGCTTATTTGAGTGAGACAAGCCGTGCAGATTTCAAAAATCTCAACGTCAAAAATGACTTAATTTTTGATGCTGTTTTGACTAAAATGCTTATTTCACTCAGATAACCACATCAGAAGACCAATATCTGAACTTCACCAAATGAGATAGATTTTGATGTTGGTCTGAACGACATGCTTATTTCATTGAGATAAGCACTTCAGAAGATCAAAATCTCAACTTCACCAAATGACACAACTTTTGATGTTGTTTTGACTAACGTGCTTATTTCACTGATAGAAGCAGAGCAGAAGACCAAAATCTCAACTTCAACAAGACACTCAACTTTTTATGCTGTTCTGACAACATGCTTATTTCAGTGAGAAAAGTACTTCAGAAGACCAAAATCTGCACTTAACTAAATGACTCAAATTTTGATGTTGTATTGACTACCAGGCTTGCTCCAGTGAAATAAGCACTTCAGAAGTGAAGAATTTCGACTCCACCAAATGACTCAACTTTTGATGTAATTTTGTGTAACATGTATATTTGAGTGAGGTAAGCACTTCAGAAGTCCAAGATAAGAACTTCACCAAATGACTCAAGTTTTCATGTTGGTGAGACTAACATGCTTATTCAGCGATTTAAGCACTTCAGAAATCATAAATCTCAACATCAACAAATGACTTAATTTTTGATGCTGTTTTGACTAACATGCTCAATTCACTCAGATAAGTACATCAGAAGACCAATAACTGAAATTCACCAAATGAGTTAGTTTTTGATGTTGGTTTGAATGACATGCTTATTTCATTGAGATAAGCACGTCTGAAGATCATAATCTCAACTTCACCAAGTGACTCAACTTTTGATGCTGTTTTGACTGACATGTTTATTTCAGCGAGTTAAGCACTTCAGAAAGCTAAAATCTCAACTTCACCAAATGACTCAGCTTTTGATGCTGGTTGGATTAACATGCTTCTTTCAGCTAATTATGCACTTCTGAAGTCCAAAATCTGATCTTCACAAAATGACTCATGTTTCAATTTTTTTTTTGACTAACATGCTTATTTGAGTGAGATAAGTACTTCATAATTCAAAAGTCTCACCTTCACCAAGTGACTCAACTTTTGATGCTGGTTGGAATAAAATGCTTATTTCAGCGTGTTAGGATCTTCAGTAGACCAAAATCTCACCTTCACCAAATGACTCAAGTTCGGATGTTTGTTTGACTAACATGTTGATTGCAGAGAGAGAAGCCCTTCAGAAATCACAAGTCTCAACTTCACCAAATGACTCAACTTTTGATATTGTTTTGAATAACGTGCTTATTTCAGCGAGATAAGCATACCAGAAGACGAAAATCTCACCTTCACCCGATGACCTAACTTATGATGTTGGTTAAATTAAAATGCTTATTTCAGTGTAAAAGCACATCAGAGGTCAAAAATCTCACCTTCACCAAATGGCTTAATTTATTTATGCTGTTTTGACGAACATGCTTACTTCACTCAGATAAGCACGTCACTGGACCTAAATGAACTACAACAAATGACTCAAGTTTTGATGTTGTTTTGACTCACATGCTTATGTGAGTGAGATAAGCACTTCAGATGTCAAAAATCTGAACTTCAGCAAATGACACAATTTTTTTATGTTCGTTTGATAACTTTCTTATTTCAGCTTTATGAGCATATGAGAAGACAAAAATCTCCACTGCACCAAAGGGCATAAATTTTGATGCTGGTTGAACTAAAATTCTTATTTCAGTGAGATGAGCACGACAGAAGTCAAGAATCTCAACTTCATCAAATGACTTGATTTTTGATGTTGGTTAGACTAAGATGTTTAATTCAGTGAGTTAAGCACTTGAGAAGACTAAAATCTGATCTTCACCAAATCACTCAATGTTTAATGTTGTTTTGACTAACATGCTTATTTGAGTGAGATAACCAATTCAGAAGTCAAAAATCTCAAATTCACCAAATGATTCAACTTTTGATGTTGTTTTGAATAACCTGCTTATTACAGCGAGTTAAGCATTTCAGAAGAAAAAAATCTCAACTTTACCAAATGAGTAATTTTTCATGTTGTTTGAATGAAAATGATTTTTTCAGCGAGTTAAGCACTTCAGAAGTCGAAAATCTCACATTCACCAAATGACGTATCTTTTGATTGTGGTTAAATTAAAATGCTTCTTTCAGCGAGTTAAGCAACTCAGAAGCCAAAAATCTGAACTTCAGCAAATGACACAATTTTTTTATGTTCATTTGACTAACGTTCATATTTCAGCGTTGTAAGCATATGAGAAGACAAAATCTCAATTTCACTAAAAAACCTCACCTTTGATGCTGATTTGACTGGAATGCTTATTTCGGTGAGATTGGCAGTTCAGAAGTCAAAAATCTCAACTTCACCGAATGACTTCAATGTCGATGCTGTTTTGACTAACATGCTTATTTCACTCAGAGAAGCACTTCAGAAGACGAAAATCCGAAATTCACCAAATGTCTCAAGTTTTGCTGTTGGTTCGACGAACATGTTTGATTGAGTCAGACAAGCACATCAGAGGTCAAAAATCTGATCTTCCCCTAATAAATAAATTGTTTATGCTGTTTTGACTAACATGCTTATTTCACTCAGATAAGCACTTCAGAAGGCGAAGATCTGAACTTCAACAAATGACTTAAGTTTTGATGTTGGTTAGACTAACATGCTTATTTGAGTCAGATAAGCTCTTCAGAAGTCAAAAATCTCACCTTCACCAAAGGACCTAACTTTGTACGCTGTTGGGACTAAAATGCCTTTTTGAGTGAGATAAGCACTTCAGAAATCAAAAATCTCAACTTCACCAATTGGTTTAATTTTTGATGCTGTTTTGACTAACATGCTTATTTCACTCAGATTAGCTTTTCAGAAGACCAATATCTTACTTCACCAAAAATGTTAGTTTTTGATGTTGGTTTGAATGACATGCTTATTTCATGAGGTAAGCAGTTCAGAAGACCAAAACCTCAACTTCATCAAATGACTCAAAAATTAATGTTGTTTTGACTAACATGCTTATTTCAGCGAGTTAAGCACTTCAGAATGCTAAAATCTCAACTTCACCAAATGACACAGCTTTTGATGCTGGTTGGTTTAAAATGTTCATTTCAACGAGTTAAGCTCTTCAGAACACCAAAACCTGAACTCCACCAAATGACTAGATTTGATGTTAGTTTGACTAACATGCTTATTTGAGTGAGATAAGCACTTCAGAAGTCAAAAATCTCAACTTCACCAAATGACTCAACTTTAGATGTTGTTTCGACTAACATGCTTGTGTGAGTGAGATAAGCACTTCAGTCGGCAAAAATCTCAACTTTACCAAATTACTTAATTTTTAATGTTTGTTGGATTAAAATGCTTATTTCAGGGAGTTAAGCACATCAGAAGACCAAAATCTGAACTTCACCAAATGAATCAAGTTTTGATGTTGGTTAGACTAACATGCTTATTTGAGTGAGATAAGGTCTTCAGAAGTCAAAAATCTCACCTTCACCAAAGGACCTAACTTTGTACGCTGTTGAGACTAAAATGCCTTTTTGAGTGAGATAAGCACTTCAGAAATCAAAAATCTCAACTTCACCAATTGGTTTAATTTTTGATGCTGTTTTGACTAACATGCTTATTTCACTCAGATT
>NW_025965712.1:124167-124952 GCF_021869965.1 Rhincodon typus | reverse complement strand
TGGTGAAGTTGAGATTTTAGCATTCTGAAGTTCTTTACTCGCTGAAATAAGCATGTTAGTCAAAACAACATTAATTTTTGAGTCATTTGATGAAGTTGAGGTTTTGATCTTCTGAACTGCTCACCTCATGAAATAAGCATGTCATTCAAACCAACATCAAAAACTAACATTTTTGGTGAAGTAAGATATTGGTCTTCTGAAAAGCTAATCTGAGTGAAATAAGCATGTTAGTCAAAACAGCATCAAAAATTAAGCCAGATGGTGAAGTTGAGATTCATGACTTCTGAAGTGCTCATCTCACTGAAATAAGCATTTTATTCCAACCAGCATCAAAAATTATGTCCTTTGGTGAATGGGAGATTTTAGTCTTCTGATATGCTTATCTCGCTGAAGTAAGCACGTTAGTCAAAACAACATCAAAAATTAAGTTATTTGGTGAAGTTCAGATTTTTGACTTCTGAAGTACTTATCTCACTCAAATAAGAATGTTAGACTAACCAACATCAAAACTTGAGTCATTTGATGAAGTCGAGATTCGACACTTGTGAAGTGCTTAGTTCACTGGCGGAAGCCTGTTAGTCAATCCAACATCAAAATTTGAGTCATTTAGTGAAGTTCAGATTGTGGTCTTCTGAAGGACTTTTACCACTGAAATAAGCATGTTAGTCAAAACAACATAAAAAGTTGAGTGTCTTGTTGAAGTTGAGATTTTGGTCTTCTCCTGTGCTTATCTCGCTGAAATAAGCACGTTAGTCAAATTAACATCAAAAATTGAGTCATTTGGT
>NW_025965712.1:122895-123667 GCF_021869965.1 Rhincodon typus | reverse complement strand
CAGCGAGTTAAGCATATCAGAAGACTAAAATCTCAACTTCACCAAATGACTCCACTTTTGATCTTGTTTTAACTACCATGCTCATTTCAGCGAGTTTAGCACTTCAGAAGTCTAAAATCTCAACTTCACCAAATGACACAACTTTTGATGCTCGTTGGATTAAAATTCTTATTTCACCGAGATAAGCACTTCACAATGCCAAAATCGGAACTTCACAAAATGCCTCAAGTTTCGCTATTTGTTTGACTAACATGCTTATTTCACTCTGGTAATCACATCCCCAAACCAATATCTCAACTTCACCAAATGAGTTGGTTTTTGCTGTTGGTTTGAATGACGTGTTGATTTCTTTGAGATAAGCACGCCAGAAGATTAAAATCGCAACTGCACCAAATGCCTTACATTTTGATGCTGTTTTGCCTAACTTGTATATTTGAGTGAGATCAGCACTTCAGGAGACATAAATCTGAACTTCACCAACTAACTCAATTTTTGATGTTGTTTTGGCTAACGTGCTTATTTCAGTTAGATAAGCATATCAGAACACCAGAAGCGCAACTTCACCAAAACACTCAACTTTTCATGCTGGTATGACTAAAATGCTCATTTCAGTGAGAGAAGCACTTCATAAGTCAAAAATATCAACTTCACCAAATTACTTAATTTTTAACGCTGTTTTGACTAACATGCTTATTTCAGTGAGATAAGCACTTCAGAATACCACAATCTGAACTCACCAAATGACTCAAGTTTTGATGCTGGTTAGACTAAA
>NW_025965712.1:120896-122395 GCF_021869965.1 Rhincodon typus | reverse complement strand
AACTTCACCAAATGACTCAAGTTTTGATGTTGGTTTGACAAACGTGCTTATTTCAGCGAGATAAGCATATCAGAAGACTAAAATCTCACCTGCACCGGATGACCTAACTTTTGATGCTGGTTGAATTAAAATGCTTATTTCAGCGAGTTAAGCACCAGAGAAGCGAAAAATCTGAACTTCACCAAATAACATGATTTTTGATTCTGGTCAGACTGAAATGCTTATTTCTGCAAGTTAAACTCTTCAGATGATTAAAATCTGAACTTCATCAAATGACAGAATTTTTTATATTCGTTTGATTAAAATGCTTGTTTCAGCGAGTTGAGCACTTCAGAAGATCAAAATCTCATCTTCACCCAATGATTCAACTTTTGATGTTGTTGAGACTAACGTGCTAATTTCAGCAAGGTAAGCATTTCAGAAGACCAAAATCTCAATTTCACCAAGACACTCAACCTTTGATGCTGGTTTGACTAAAATGCTTACTTCAGCGAGATAAGCATATGAGAAGACTAAAATCTCAACTTCACCAAAGGACCTAACTTTTAATGCTGATTTGACTGAAATGCTTATTTCAGTGAGAGAAGCACTTCAGAAGTCTCAAATCGCAACTTCACCAAATGACTTCAATGTTGATGCGGTTTTGAGAAACATGCTTACTGCACTGAGATAAGCACTTCGGAAGACCAAAATCTGAACTGCACCAAATGACTCAATTATTGATGTTGGTTTGACTAACATGCTTATTTCAGTGATTTAAGCACTTCAGAAGATCAACATCTCAACTTCACCAAATGACTAAACTTTTGATGTTGTTTTGACCAACGTGTTTATTTCAGCGAGATAAGCATATCAGAAGACCAAAATCTCAATTTCACCAAGACACTCAACATTTGATGCCGGTTTGACTAAAATGCTTATTTCAGCGAGATAAGCATATGGGAAGACTGAAATTTCAACTTCACCAAATGAAGTAACTTTAGATGCTGATTTGACTAAATGCTTATTTCAGTTAGATATGAACTTCAGAGAACCAAAATCTGAACTTCACTAAATGACTCAAGTTTTGATGTTGGTTTGACTAACATGATTATTTGAGTGAGATAAGCACTTCAGAAGTCAAAAACCTCATGTTCACCAAATGAATTAATTTTAAATGCTGTTTTGAATAACCTGCTGATTTCAGTGAGACAAGCACTTCAGAAAACCAAAATCTGAACTTCACGAAATGACTCAAGTTTTCATGTTGGTTTGACGAACATGCTCATTTCAGCGAGTTAAGCTCTTCAATAGACCAAAATCTGAACTTCACCAAATGACTCAAGTTTTGATGTTGGTTTGACAAACGTGCTTATTTCAGCGAGATAAGCATATCAGAAGACTAAAATCTCACCTGCACCGGATGACCTAACTTTTGATGCTGGTTGAATTAAAATGCTTATTTCAGCGAGTTAAGCACCAGAGAAGCGAAAAATCTGAACTTCACCAAATAACATGAT
>NW_025965712.1:119740-120396 GCF_021869965.1 Rhincodon typus | reverse complement strand
TCAACATTGAAGTCATTTGGTGAAGTTGCGATTTGAGACTTCTGAAGTGCTTCTCTCACTGAAATAAGCATTTCAGTCAAATCAGCATTAAAAGTTAGGTGCTTTAGTGAAGTTGAGATTTTAGTCTTCTCATATGCTTATCTCGCTGAAGTAAGCATTTTAGTCAAACCAGCATCAAAGGTTGAGTGTCTTGGTGAAATTGAGATTTTGGTCGTCTGAAATGCTTACCTTGCTGAAATTAGCACGTTAGTCCAAACAACATCAAAAGTTGAATCATTGGGTGAAGATGAGATTTTGATCTTCTGAAGTGCTTAACTCGCTGAAACAAGCATTTTTATCAAACGAATATAAAAAATTCTGCCATTTGATGAAGTTCAGATTTTCATCATCTGAAGAGTTTAACTTGCAGAAATAAACATTTTAGTCTGACCAGAGTCAAAAATCATGTTATTTGGTGTGAAGTTCAGATTTTTCGCTTCTCTGGTGCTTAACTCGCTGAAATAAGCATTTTAATTCAACCAGCATCAAAAGTTAGGTCATCCGGTGCAGGTGAGATTTTAGTCTTCTGATATGCTTATCTCGCTGAAATAAGCACGTTTGTCAAACCAACATCAAAACTTGAGTCATTTGGTGAAGTTCAGATTTTGGTCTATTGA
>NW_025965712.1:118590-119240 GCF_021869965.1 Rhincodon typus | reverse complement strand
ATTCTTCAGATGATTAAAATCTGAACTTCATCTAATGACAGAATTTTTTATATTCGTTTGATTAAAATGCTTGTTTCAGCGAGTTGAGCACTTCAGAGGATCAAAATCTCATCTTCACCCAATGATTCAACTTTTGATGTTGTTTAGACTAACGTGCTAATTTCAGCAAGGTAAGCATTGCAGAAGACCAAAATCTCAATTTCTCCAAGACACTCAACCTTTGATGCTGGTTTGACTAAAATGCTTACTTCAGCGAGATAAGCATATGAGAAGACTAAAATCTCAACTTCACCAAAAGACCTAACTTTTAAAGCTGATTTGACTGAAATGCTTATTTCAGTGAGAGAAGCACTTCAGAAGTCTCAAATCGCAACTTCACCAAATGACTTCAATGTTGATGCTGTATTGAGAAACATGCTTACTGCACTGAGATAAGCACTTCAGAAGACCAAAATCTGAACTGCACCAAATGACTCAATTATTGATGTTGGTTTGACTAACATGGTTATTTCAGTGATTTAAGCACTTCAGAAGATCAAAATCTCAACTTCACCAAATGACTAAACTTTTGATGTTGTTTTGACCAACGTGTTTATTTCAGCGAGATAAGCATATCAGAAGACCAAAATCTCAATTTCACCAAGACACTC
>NW_025965712.1:117395-118090 GCF_021869965.1 Rhincodon typus | reverse complement strand
ACTCAACTTTTGATGCCGGTTTGACTAAAACGCTTATTTCAGCGAGATAAGCATATGAGAAGACTGAAATCTCAACTTCACCAAATGAAGTAACTTTCGATGCTGATTTGACTAAATGCTTATTTCAGTTAGATATGAACTTCAGTGAACCAAAATCTGAACTTCACTAAATGACTCAAGTTTTGATGTTGGTTTGACTAACATGATTATTTGAGTGAGATATGCACTTCAGAAGCCAAAAACCTCATGTTCACCAAATGAATTAATTTTAAATGCTGTTTTGAATAACCTGCTGATTTCAGTGAGACAAGCACTTCAGAAAACCAAAATCTGAACTTCACGAAATGACTCAAGTTTTCATGTTGGTTTGACTAACATGCTCATTTCAGCGAGTTAAGCTCTTCAATAGACCAAAATCTGAACTTCACCAAATGACTCAAGTTTTGATGTTGGTTTGACAAACGTGCTTATTTCAGCGAGATAAGCATATCAGAAGACTAAAATCTCACCTGCACCGGATGACCTAACTTTTGATGCTGGTTGAATTAAAATGCTTATTTCAGCGAGTTAAGCACCAGAGAAGCGAAAAATCTGAACTTCACCAAATAACATGATTTTTTATTCTGGTCAGACTGAAATGTTTATTTCTGCAAGTTAAACTCTTCAGATGATTAAAATCTGAACTTCATCAAATG
>NW_025965712.1:113887-116895 GCF_021869965.1 Rhincodon typus | reverse complement strand
CATTCTGAAACAGTGCCTCAATGTAATGGGATCAGAATGGATGGAGGGCCACATGATTAGCCGTTTAGCCCTAAGGAATGGAAGCACTGTCAGATCTCATTGCCGTGATATGGAGGTGTCGATTTTGGACTGAAGGAGGAGAGAGGATCCAAAAGCTTGTGTTTTCAAATAAACCTGTTGGACTATCACCCGGTGTCGTATGACTTCAGATCTCTTTGCCATAGTGTCAAAACTGTGGGAGTGCATTATAGTCACTGGGTCAGTACTGAGGGAATGCCTCATTGTCAGAGGGTCAATATTGAGGCCGTGCCTCATTGAAATGGGGTCAGGATTGAGGGCGTGCCTCTCGATTACAGAGTCAGTACTGAGGAACTGCAGCTCTGTCAGAGGATCAGTTCTGAGGTAGGACTGGAATGTCAGACCAGAGGCTCACTGGTCTATAGTTCCCTGGCTCTGCCACAGCCTCAGTATTGACCCTCTGACAATTATGCACTCACACTGATCTTACCCTCCAATAGTGCTGAAATGCCACAGTACTGATCCTCTCATCAGAATCATAGAATCCCCACAGTGTAAAACAGGCCATTAAGCCCAAATTCACACTGACCCTACTAAGCGCATCTGACCCATCCCCTTAACCTATCGATGTAACCCTGCATTTCCCGTCTAAGAATAAGGACCTCCCACAGTATTCTCACATGGTGCCCTCCCTCAGAATGGACTCTTTGACAATGAAGCACACCCTTTGGAATGAATCTCTGATGAGGCACTCTCTCAGTATTGACCTCTGATCATGAGGCTGTCGCTCAGTACTGGCATCCTGACAACTCTGATCCCATTACAAAGAGGCACTGCCTCACTAATGACACTCTGGCGAAGGAGCAGTGTGTCAGAACTGACCATCTGACAAGGAGGCACTCCTTCAGTCTGGCCCTCTCTCACTGCTGCAGAAGTGATCTTTTGCTAATGAGGTACTGCCTGGGTTCTGACCCGGATAGAGCTGAAATACCTCAGTAATTACTGTCAGTCTGTGACAAACCCTTCATTCTGACACTATTACACTGAAGCAAAGACTCAGTGCTGACCCACTAACAAAGAGTCTCTGTCTCAGAACTGACCAGCTAACAATATGCCAGTGCCCTAGGTACTGACACAATAATAATTAAGCCCACCCTCCGGACTGACTCTCTAAATGTGAGGTCGCCCTCAACTCTGATGTCCTTACAATGAGTCACTGCCCCAGTTCTGACCCCTGCATAATTAGGAACTGCCTCTATCTGACAGTAATGCACTCCTGCAGTAGCGACCCTCTGACAATGAAGCACTCCCTCTGTACTGAAGCTCTGACAGTACTTCAATCCCTCAGTGATGCCCCTCTGACAATGAAACAGTCCATCAGTTCTGACACTGTCACAGTGCTGCAATGTCATAGTGACACTGTAATTGTTTCACACAACCCCACTTTTGATGACTTTATCGTGAGGCAATGCCTCAGCACTGATCCTCTGATACAGCTGCAATACGTTAGCACTGACCCTCTCTGTGCAGCAAACCCTCAATTCCCAAACCGTTACACTGAGGAACTGCCTCAGAACACAAACTCTGACAATGAGTCATTCCCATACGACAATCCCTCTGACAAATGAACAATGCCTCAGAACTGACACACTGACAATAAGGCAGTCCCTGAGTACTGACCCGCTGATCACAATATCACAGTCATGACCCTCTAATTGTGTGGCGTCCCTCCACGTCGGACACCTTTCGAAAGAAACATTGCCTCTGTATTGATGCTGTGACAGTGCTTCAATAGCTCAGTGCTGACCTGCTAATCATGGAGCCATCCCACAGTTCTGTTCCCGTTACATAAGAGGCCCTCGCTCAATCCTGACCCTCTGACTGAACTAGACTATCTCAGTACTGGTCCTGCAAACGTGTTGCACTCCCTTATTTCTGACCCCATTATATTGAGACGTTGCACCCCACTGGACCCTCTAACAGTGAGACAGTCCCTCAGCAGTGACACTACTGTGGAGCACTGTCACTGACCCTCTGTCTATGAGGCTGTCAATTCTGACCCGTTTACATTGAGGCACTGCGTGAGTATTGACAATTGAGGCACTTCCTCAGTAGTTACCTTCAGACAGTTTAGGGTTAAGGCCAGATGAGTGTCAAGGTGGGGCGAGGGTTAGGTTTAGGGCTGAGGCTAAGGTTAGAGTTGAGGTCAGTGTTGAGGCTGCAGTTGGGGGCTGGGACCAGGACCGGGACAAGCTCAGTCGGGGGAGGAGGGAGGAGATGGGCGGTGGTGGGATGGCCGAGGGCCGGGGCACGGGACATTCGGGGCCAGCAGAGGGAGAGGCTAGGATTAGGGTGAAGGATGAGGGCCGGGTCAGCCTGGGGCTGGGGTTAGAGTTACGTAGGGGCTCCGGTCTGGGACAGGCAGAGGTTAGGGTCGGGGCTGCGGGCTGGGTGCTGGGACCTTAACTGCGTCGGGTTTGGGGTCGCGGTCAGGTCGTGGTCGGGCCCAGGCTCAGGGCCGTGGTTGGGGTTAGGGTCAGGGTCAGGGCTGCGACAGGCTGCGGGGGAGTGTTGGGCTGGGGGGCGCTGATGGCTGGCTCTGGCCCTGGCTCTGGGTCTCGGTCGCTGGCATCTAAGCAGTGTGTGATAGGGTCGCTGCTGGTTGCCTGGGCCGTGGCGGACAGGCTTCGGGCCGAGGGCTGGGGATTAGGGTCGGTGTCCGATGGCCGCGGCCGGGACATTCCAGAGTTAGGGTTGGGGTCGGGGACTGGGGGCCGCGGCCGGGACAGTCTGGGGATAGGGTTGGGGTCGGGGACAAGCTGCGGCAGGGTCGGGGCTGCGACAGGCTGGTGGTTGGTGTCTGGGGCCGGTTTACGGTTACGGCTGGGAAAGGGGCTGAGGACTGGGGTCTGGGGCTGGTGAGTAGGGCCGAGGCTAAGGCTCGGTTTCTGGTGATGGTCTGGTCTGGGGCCCTGAATAAGGTCGGGCCG
>NW_025965712.1:112907-113387 GCF_021869965.1 Rhincodon typus | reverse complement strand
CTGGTTGCCTGGGCCGTGGCGGACAGGCTTCGGGCCGAGGGCTGGGGATTAGGGTCGGTGTCCGATGGCCGCGGCCGGGACATTCCAGAGTTAGGGTTGGGGTCGGGGACTGGGGTCCGCGGCCGGGACAGTCTGGGGATAGGGTTGGGGTCGGGGACAAGCTGCAGCAGGGTCGGGGCTGCGACAGGCTGGTGGTTGGTGTCTGGGGCCGGTTTACGGTTACGGCTGGGAAAGGGGCTGAGGACTGGGGTCTGGGGCTGGTGAGCAGGGCGGAGGCTAAGGCTAGGTTTCCGGTGATGGTCTGGTCTGGGGCCCCGGATTGGGTCGGACCGGGCCGGGCCGGGTCTGCGACAGGCTGTCGGCCAGGATTTGGCTGGGGGCTGAAGGCGCGGGTCTGCGGTCAGGGGCCAGGTTTCGGGTTAGGATTGGGACTAAGTTTTTGGTTAGGTTTGGGGCCGGGACAGGCTAGGGTTGGGGTGG
>NW_025965712.1:112341-112807 GCF_021869965.1 Rhincodon typus | reverse complement strand
GGGGGGATGGGGCTGGGACAGATTGGGGATGGAGGCTGGGGCCGGGACAACCCCCAGTAAATAAACCATAAAAGTCAGAGCCCGCTGTAAATAAAGTGTAACGCATAGAGCTCCCTGCAAATAAACCCTGTAAATCCTCCCTAAAATCCCACTAAACCCTCAAACCGACGACTGCAAAAAAACCCCGAAATCACAGAGTCTCCAGTTAATGAAAGCTAAAACACAAGACCCACTGTAAATCAACACTAAATAACAGAGCCCCTAGTAAATTACTGCGACATAGTCAGATTCAGACAGTACCTCACAATCAGCAAGTCAGATCTGAGGCAGTGCCTGTTTGTCACACAGTCAGTAATGCGGAAGCGCAATGTTATCTAACGGTCATCACTGAGGCAGTGCCACACGATTACAGAATCAGTCCTAAGGGCGTGCCACGCGAACAGAGGATCAAATCCGGGTTATTGCA
>NW_025965712.1:107754-111841 GCF_021869965.1 Rhincodon typus | reverse complement strand
TGACTTTTTTTTCTGCTGTTTTGACGAGCATGCTTATTTCACTCAGACAAGCACTTCAGAAGACCAAAATCTGAATCTCACCAAATGACTCAAGTTTTGATGCTGGTTAGACTAAATGTTTATTTGAGTCAGATAAGCAGTTCAGAAGTCAAAAATCTCTACATCACCAAAAGACTTCATTATTGATGCTGTTTTGAGTAACACGCTTATTTCATTCAGATAAGCACATCGGAAGACCAAAATCTCAACTTCACCAAATGACTCAACTTTTGATGCTGATTTGATTAACATGCTTATTTCAGTGAGACAAGCATTTCAGACGTCAAAAATCTCAACTTCACCAAATGACTCAACTTTTGACGTTGTTTTGACGAACATGCTTATTCGAGCGATTTCAGGACGTCAGAAGGCAAAAACCTCAACTTCACCACTTGACTTAATTTACGATGCTGGTTAAATTAAAATGCTTATTTCAGCGAGTTAAGCATATCAGAAGACTAAAACATCAACTTCACCAAATGACCTAACTTTTGATGCTGGTTTGACTAACATGCTTATTTCAGCGACATAAGCAGCAACTTCACCAAATGACTTGATGTTTGAATCAGTTTGGATCAAATGCTTATTTGAGGGAGCTGAGCACATCAGAAGACCAATATCTCAAATCCACCAAATGATTTAGTTTTTCATGTTGTTTGAATGACATGCTTATTTCATTGAGATAAGCACTTCAGAAGATCAAAATCTCAACTTCACCCAGTGACTCAACTTTTGATGCTGTTTTGACTAACATGTTACCTTCAGCGAGTTCAGCGCCTCAGAAGTGCGAAATCTCAACTTCACCAAACGATTCAACTTTCGATGCTATTTGGTTTAAAATGCTTATTTCAGCGATTTAAACACTTCAGAAGACCAAAATCTGAACTTCACAAAATGACTCAAGTTTTGATGTTTGTTTGACTAACATGCTTATTTCAGTAAGATGAGCACTTCAGAAGACCAAAATCTGAACTTCACTAAATGACGCAAATTTTGATGTTGGATTGACTAACAGGCTTCCGCCAGTGAAATAAGCACTTCAGAAGTGAAGAATCTCGACTTCACCAAATGACTCAACATTTGATGTTGTTTTAATTAACATTCACATTTGACTGAGATAAGCACTTCTGAAGGCAAAATTCTCAACTTCACCAAATAACTTAATTTTTGATGCTGGTTGGATTAAAATGTTTATTTCAGCGAGTTAAGCACTTCAGTAGAGATAAAACTGAACTTTACCAAATGACTCAATTTTTGATGTTGTGTTGACTAACGTGCTTATTTCAGTTAGATAAGCATATCAGAAGACCAAAATCGCAAATTCACCAAAACACACAACTTGTGATGCTGGTTTGACTGAAATGCTTATATCAGTGAGATAAGCACTTCAGATGACCAAAATCAGAACTTCACCTGATGACTCAAGTTTTGATGTTGGTTAGACTAACATGCTTATTTGAGTGAGATAAACACTCCAGAAGGCAAAAATCTCACCTTCACCAAATGACTTAATTTTTGATGCTGGTTGGATTAAAATGCTTACTTCAGCGAATAAGCGCTTCAGAAGGTTAAAATCTCAACTTCACCAAATGACTCAACTTTAGTGCTGTTTGGATTAAAATGTTTATTTTAACGAGTTAAGCGCCGAAGAAGACAAAAATCTGAACTTCACCAAAAGACTCAATTTTCGATGTTAGTTTTTACTGACATGCTCATTTCAGCAAGTTAAGCACTTCAGAAGATCACCAAATGACTTGATGTTTGAATCTGGTTGGACCAAAATGCTTATTTGAGGGAGTTGAGCACATCAGAAGACCAATATCTCAACTCCATCAAATGAGTTAGTTTTTCATTTCGGTTTGAATGACGTGCTAATTTCATTGAGATGAGCACTTCTGAAGATCAAAATTGCAACTTCACCAAATGACTCAACATTTGATGCTGGTTGGACTAAAATGCTTATTTCAGTGACATAAGCAATTCCGAAGTCAAACATCTCAACTTCACCAAATGACTTAATTTTTATGCTGTTTTGACGAGCATGCTTATTTCACTCAGATAAGCACTTCAGAAGACCAAAATCTGAACTTCACCAAATGACTCAAGTTTTGATTTTGGTTAGACTAACATGCTTCTCTGAGTCAGAGAAGCACTTCAGAAGTCGAAAATCTCAACTTCACCAAATGACTTAATTATTGATGCTGTTTTGACTAACATGCTTATTTCACTGGATAAGCACATCGGAAGACCAAAATCTCAACTTCAGCAAATGACTCAACTTTTGATGCTGATTTGACCAACATGCTTATTTCAGCGAGATAAGCTCTTCAGAAGTCAAAAATCTCAACTTCACCAAATGACTCAACTTTTGATGTTGTTTTGACGAACATACTTACTTCAGCGATTTAAGGACGTCAGATGGCAAAAACCCTAACTTCACCAAATGACTTAATTTATGATGCTGGTTAAATTAAAATGTTTATTTCAGCGAGTTAAGCACCTCTGAAGCCAAAAAAAACTGAACTTCACCAAATGACTGGATGTTTCAATCTGGTTGGACCAAAATGCTTATTTCAGGGAGTTGAGCACATCAGAAGACCAATATCTCAATTCCACCAAATGAGTTAGTTTTTATTGTTGGTTTGAATGACATGCTTATTTCATTGAGATAAGCATTTCAGAAGATGAAAATCTCAACTTCATCAGGTGACGCAACTTTTGATGTTGTTTTGACAAACATGCTTACTTCGGCGAGTTAAGATCTTCAGAAGGCTAAAATCTCGACTTCACCACCGACTCAACATTTGATGCTGGTTGGCTTAAAATGCTTATTTCAGCGAGTTAAGCACGTCAGAAGACCAAAATCTGAACTTCACCGGATGACTCAAGTTTTGATGTTGGTTGGACTAACATGCTTCTCTGAGTCAGACAAGCACTTCAGAAGTCACAAGTTTCAACTACACCAAATGACTCAACTTTAGATGATGTTTTGACTGACATGCTTATTTGACTGAGATCGGCATTTCAGAAGGCTAAAATCTCAATTTCACAAAATGACATAATTTTTGATGCTGGTTGGATTAAAATTAATATGTCAGCGAGATAAGCACTTCTGAAGACAAAAATCTGAAATTCACCAAATGATTCAATTTTTGATGTTAGTTTGACTAACATGCTCATTTCGGCGAATTAAGCACTTCAGGAGATCAAAATCTCATCTCCACCAAATGACACAACTTTTGATGTTGTTTTGACTAACGTGCTTACTTCTGCAAGGTGAGCAAAGCAGAAGACCAAATCTCGACTTCAACATGACACTCAACTTTTTATGCTGTTTTGACTAACATGCTTTTTTGAGCGAGACAAGAACTTCAGAAGTAAAAAATCTCAACTTCACCAAACGCCTTAATTTTTAATGCTGTTTTGAATAACATGTTTATTTGAATAACATGTTCAGCACTTAAGAAGATCAAAATCTCCACTTTAATACGTGACACAACTTTTGATGCTGTTTTGACTAACATACTTATTTCAGTGAGATAAGCACTTCAGAAGACCAAAATCTCAACTTCAATAAATGAATCAAATTTTGATGTTGGATTGACTAACAGTCTTCCTCCAGTGAATTAATCACTTCAGAAGTGAAGAATCTCGACTTCACCAAATGACGCAACTTTTGATGTTGTGCTCAGTAACATGTTTATTTGAGTGAGATAAGCACTTCTAAAGGCAAAAATCTCAATTTGACCAAATGACTTAATTTTTGATACTGCTGGGATTAAAATGCTTATTTCAGCGAGTTAAGCACTTCAGTAGACATAAATCTGAACTTCACCAAATGATTCAATTTTTGCTGTTAGTTTGACGAACATGCTAATTTCAGCGAGTTAAGCACTTCAGAAGATCAAAATCTCATCTCCACCAAATGACACAACTTTTGATGTTGTTTTGACTAACGTGCTGACTTCTGCAAGGTAAGCAAGGCAGAAGACGAAATCTCAACTTCAACATGACACTCAACTTTTAATACTGTTTTGACTAACATGCT
>NW_025965712.1:106182-107254 GCF_021869965.1 Rhincodon typus | reverse complement strand
CAGCACTGATGGGGTAAGTACTGAGGGAGTGCTGCACTGAGGGGCGTGAGCACTGAGGGAGAGCTTCACTGAGTGGTGACAGCCGTGAGGGTGCATTGCACTGTTGGAGAACCACTGCTGTGAGACTGTCCGAAGGTCAGTATTGAGGAAGTGGCACAGTGAGGAGGGTCAGCATTGAGGGAGTGCTGCACCGAGGTGGGTGGGGTCAGCACTGAGGGGAATCAGCATTGATTGGGGTCAGCACAGAGAGAGTGCTGCACAGAGGGGTGTCTGCACTGTCGGAATGCTGCACTGTCGGAGTGCTGCACTGAAGGGGGTCATCATTGAGTGGGGGGTCTGCATTGAGTGGGGTCAGCACTGAGGGGTGTCAGCACCTGAGGAGTGCTGTACTGAGGGGGATGAGCACTGAGTGGGGTTCTGCACTGAGGAAGTGCTGCACTGAGGGAGTGCTGCACTGAGCGGGGTCAGCACTGAAGCAGGTCAGCACTGAGGGAGTGCAGCACTGAGGGCGGCTAGCACTGAAGGGAGGTCAGCACTGACGGTTAGATACTGAGGGAGTGCTGCACAGTGGTGGGTCAACACTGAGGGAGTGTTGCACAGAGTGGGGTCAGCACTGAGAGGGGTCAGCACTGAAGAGGATCAGCACTGAGGGAGTGCGGCACTGAGGGAGTGCTGCACTTGTGGGGTCGGGTCAGCCTGAGAGTAAGTCAGCACTGATGGGTGGTGTCAGCACTGAAGGAAGAGCTTCACTGAGGGGTGTCAGCTGTGAGGGAGTACGACACTGTTGGACGGTTAGTGCTGTGAGACTGTCCGAGGGTCAGTATTGAGGAAGTGGGGCACTGAGAGGGGTCAGCGCTGATGGAGTACTGCAGAGTGTGGTCATCACTAAGGGAGTTCGGCACTGGCGAAGTGCTGCACTGAGGGAGTGCAGCACTGAGGGAGCGACAGCACTGTGGGAGTAATCCACTGAGAGGGGTTCAGCACCAAGGGAGTCCTGCACTGAGGGAGTGCTGCACTGAGGGGTATCAGCACTGATGGGGGTCAGCACTGAAGGGAGGTCAGCACTGAAGGG
>NW_025965712.1:103104-105682 GCF_021869965.1 Rhincodon typus | reverse complement strand
GGAGGCCAGCACTGACGGGGTCAGTAGTGCCGAAGTGATGCACTGAGGGAGCGCTGTACAGAGGGGGATCAGCACTGAGGCCGGCCAGCACTGAAAGGAGGTCAGCACTGAGTGGGGTAAGAACTGAGGGAGTGCTGAATTGAGGGCGGCCAGCAGTGAAGGGAAGATAGCATGGAGGGAGCGCTGCACGGAGAGAGTGCTGCACGGAATGGGTGCTGCACGGAGCGGGTGCTGCACGGAGGGGCTGCTGCACTGAGGGAATGCTGTACTGAGGGAGTGCTGCACGGAGGGAGTGCTGCACGGAGGGAGTGCTGCACTGAAGGGTGTCAGCACTGAGGGGTGTCTGCACTGTCGGAATGCTGCACTGTCGGAGTGCTGCACTGAAGGGGGTCATCATTCAGTGGGGGGTCTGCATTGAGTGGGGTCAGCACTGAGGGGTGTCAGCACCTGAGGAGTGCTGTGCTGAGGGGGGTGAGCACTGAGTGGGGTTCTGCGCTGAGGGAGTGCTGCACTGAGGGAGTGCTGCACTGAGCGGGGTCAGCACTGAAGCAGGTCAGCACTGAGGGAGTGCAGCACTGAGGGCGGCTAGCACTGAAGGGAGGTCAGCACTGACGGTTAGATACTGAGGGAGTGCTGCACAGTGGTGGGTCAACACTGAGGTAGTGTTGCACAGAGTGGGGTCAGCACTGAGAGGGGTCAGCACTGAAGAGGATCAGCACTGAGGGAGTGCTGCACTGAGGGAGTGCTGCACTTGTGGGGTCGGGTCAGCCTGAGAGTTGGTCAGCACTGATGGGTGGTGTCAGCACTGAAGGAAGAGCTTCACTGAGGGGTGTCAGCCGTGAGGGAGTACGACACTGTTGGAGGGTTAGTGCTGTGAGACTGTCCGAGGGTCAGTATTGAGGAAGTGGGGCACTGAGAGGGGTCAGCGCTGATGGAGTACTGCAGAGTGTGGTCATCACTAAGGGAGTTCGGCACTGGCGAAGTGCTGCACTGAGGGAGTGCAGCACTGAGGGGGCGACAGCACTGAGGGACGAATCCACTGAGAGGGGTTCAGCACCAAGGGAGTCCTGCACTGAGGGAGTGCTGCACTGAGGAGTATCAGCACTGATGGGGGTCAGCACTGAAGGGAGGTCAGCACTGAAGGGACCAGTACTGAGGGAATGCTGTACTGAGGGAGTGCTGCTCTGTGTGGGCTCATCACTGAGGGATTGCTTCACTGTGGGATGTCAGCTGCGAGGGTGCATTGGACGGTTGGAGAGAACTGCTGTGAGACTGTCCGAAGTTCAGTATTGAGGAAGTGGCACACCGAGGGCGGTCAGCACTGAAGGGAAGTCAGCACTTAAGGGAAGTCAGCACTGTCGGGGACAGAACTGAGGGAGTGCTGCACTGAGAGGGGTCAGCACTGAGGCGGGTCAGCACTGAGGAGGGTCAGCAATGAGGGGGTCAGCATTGAGGGAGTGTTGCAGAGAGGGTGGTCAGCCGTGAAGTAGTGCTGTAGAGAATGGGGTCAGCACTCAGAAGCGTCAGCACTGAAGGTGGTCAGCACTCAAGTGTGGTCAGCTCTAATGGGGTCAGTCCTGAGGGAGTACTACACTGAAAGAGTGCTACACTGAGGGGTGTCAGCACTGAGGGAGTGTTGTACAGAGGGGTCAGCACTGATGGAGTGCTGTACAGAGGTCGGCCAGCATTGAAGGGAGGTCAGCACTGAATGAGTCAGGACTGAGGGAGTGCAACACTGAGGGATTGCTGCACTGAGGGCGCGTCAGCACTGAGGGGACGTCAGCACTGAGGGAGTGCTGCAATGAGGGAGAGCTGCACTGAGGGAGGGCTGCACTGAAGGACGGCTGCACTGAGGGCGTGCAGCACAGAGCGGGGGGCGGTCAGCATTGAGGTAGTGCTGGACAAAGTGGGGTCAGCAGTTCGAGAGGTCAGCAATGAAGTGGTCAGCACTGAAGAAAGGTCAGCTCTGAAAGGAGGTCAGCACTGACAGAGTCACTGGTGAGGAAGTGGTGCACTGAGGGAGTGCCGTACAGAGGGGGTTCAGCACTGAAGCCGGCCAGCACTGAAGGGAGGTCAGCAGTGAGGGGGTTCAGCATTGAGAGAGATTTGCACAGACCGGGGTCAGCACTGAGACGCTGTTGCATTCAGTGGGGTCAGCACGAAGGGAGTGCTGCACTGAGGGTGGCCAGCACTGAAGGGAGGTTAGCACTGAGGGAGTGCTGCACTGAGGGAGTGCTTCACTGACGGGGGGTCCAGCAGTGAGGGGAGCGGGGCAGCACTGAGGGGGTTATTACTGAAGCGGGTCAGCACTGAGGGAGTGCTGCAGTGAAGCCGGCCAGCTCTGAAGGAGGTCAGCACTGAGGGAGTACTGCACTGAGGGAGTGCTGCACTGAGGGGTGTCAGCACTGCTGGGAGTCAGCATTGAAGCGAGGTCAGCACTGAATGGAGGTCAGCACTGAAGGGATCAGTCCTGAGGGAATGTTGCACTGAGGGAGTGCTGCTCTGAGTGGGGTCAACACAGAGGGAGTGCTTCACTGTGGGGTGTCAGCTGTGAGGGTCTGTGAGAGGGTCAGTGCTG
>NW_025965712.1:102103-102604 GCF_021869965.1 Rhincodon typus | reverse complement strand
GTTGGAGGCTTGATATGAGGGAGTTTTGCACTGGCAGAGGGTTAATGATGTGGGAGTGCTGAAATATCACAGAATCAGTCCTGAGAGAGTACTGCACGTTCAGAGCGTTAGTACTGATGGAGTGCTGTAATGTCAGAAGATTGATATCAAGGGAACGTTGCACTGCCGAAGGATCAGTCGTGCAGTCCTGTCAGAAGGCCAACATTGAGGGAGTTCTGCAGTGTCAGTGGGTCAATATTACGGGATTGCTACACTATCAGCGTATCAATGTCAGACGGTCAGCACTGAGGGAGTGCTACACTGTTGGAGGGCTAATATTGAGTGTGTGCGACACTCGGAGGATCATTTTGTTGGAGTTCTGCACTGTCAGTCGTTCAATTGTAAGGAAATGCCACACTGGTAGTGGGTTAATATTAAGGGAGTGCTGAAACTGTCAGTGGGTTGATGCTAAGGGTGTGCAACACTGTCGGAGGGAGTGATGTACTATCAGAGTGTCATCAC
>NW_025965712.1:100072-101603 GCF_021869965.1 Rhincodon typus | reverse complement strand
AGTTCTGCACTGTCAGTAGTTCAATTGTAAGGAAATGCCACACTGGTAGTGGGTTAATATTAAGGGAGTGCTGAAACTGTCAGTGGGTTGATGCTAAGGGTGTGCAACACTGTCGGAGGGAGTGATGTACTATCAGAGTGTCATCACTAAGGGAGTTCCACACTGACAGAGGGTTAATATTAAGGGTGTACTGCAGTGTCACTATTGATGGTGTGCTGCATGGGGTGTCAGTATTGAGGGAAAGCTCCATTGTTGGAGGATCAGTACTGAGGGTGTGCTGGACTGTCTCAGGGCCAACATTAAGAGGGTGCTGTGCTGTCAGAATGTCAATATTAAAGGAGCACTGCACCATCAGAGGGACCGCACTGAGGGAGTGCAGCTGCTGCGAAGATCACTACAAAGGATATGGCATACTGTGAGAGGTCCATTTTGTGGGGATTGATGAATTGAGGTGACCCCCCACTTAGTGCTGACCCACCTTAGTGCTGACCCCCCTCAGTCCAGCACTCCCTCATTGCTGACCCCGCTCTGTGCAGCACTCCCTCAGTGCTGACCCTATTCAGTAATAACCCCCTCAGTGCTGCCCCCTCCCCTCAGTGCTGGCGCCCCCGTCAGTGAAGCACTCCCTCAGTGCAGCACTCCCTCAGTGCTGACCCCTCTCCGTGCTGACGCCCCTCAATGCTGACCTCCCTCAGTGCAGCAACTCCCTTAGTGCAGCACTCCCTCAGTGCCGCACTCCCTTAGGGCCATCCTGCCTCAGTGTAGCATTCCCTCAGTGCTGACATCCCTCAGACAGTCTCACAGCACTGACCCTCTCACAGACCCTCACAGCTGACACGCCACAGTGAAGCACTCCCTCTGTGTTGACCCCACTCAGAGCAGCACTCCCTCAGTGCAACATTCCGTCAGTACTGATCCCTTCAGTGCTGACCTCCATTCAGTGCTGACCTCGCTTCAGTGCTGACTCCCATCAGTGCTGACACCCCTCAGTGCAGCACTCCCTCAGTGCTGGACTCCCTCAATGCTCATTCCCTTCAGTGCTGTTCGCCCTCAGTGCAGTACTCCCTCAGTGCTGACCGCCCTTCAGAGCTGGCCGGTTCAATGCAGCACTCCCTCAGTGCTGACCCGCTTCAGTAATAACCCCCTCAGTGCTGCCCCGCTCCCCTCAGTGCTGGACCCCCCGTCAGTGAAGCACTCCCTCAGTGCAGCACTCCCTCAGTGCTCACCTCCCTTCAGTGCTGGGCACCCTCAGTGCAGCACTCCCTGAGTGCTGACCCCAATGAGTGCCACAGCGTCTCAGTGCTGACCCCGGTCTGCGCAAATCTCTCTCAATGCTGACCCCCCTCACTGCTGACCTCCCTTCAGTGCTGGCCGGCTTCAGTGCTGAACCCCCTCTGTACGGCACTCCCTCAGTGCACCACTTCCTCACCACTGACTCTGTCAGTGCTGACCTCCCTTCAGAGCTGACCTTTCTTCAGCGCTGACCACTTCATTGCTGACCTCTCGAACTGCTGACCCCACTTTGTCCAGC
>NW_025965712.1:94463-99972 GCF_021869965.1 Rhincodon typus | reverse complement strand
TCCTTCAGTGCAGCACTCCCTTGGTGATGAGCCCCTCAGTACTGAGCAGCCCTCCATTAGTGCAGCCCTCCTTCAGTGCAGCCCTCCCTCAGTGCAGCTCTCCCTCATTGCAGCACTACCTCAGTGCTGACGCCTCCTCAGTGCTGACGCGCCCTCAGTGCAGCAATCCCTCAGTGTTGCACTCCCTCAGTACTGACTCATTCAGTGCTGACCTCCCTTCAATGCTGGCCGGCCTCTGTACAGCACTCCATCAGTGCTGACCCCTCTGTACAGCACTCCCTCAGTGCTGACACCCCTCAGTGTAGCACTCTTTCAGTGTAGCACTCCCTCAGGACTGACCCCATGAGAGCTGACCACCCTTGAGTGCTGACCACCTTCAGTGCTGACGCTTCTGAGTGCTGACCCCATTCTGGACAGCACTCCCTCACTGCTGACCCCCTCAATGCTGACCCTCCTCTGTGCTGACCCGCCTCAGTGCTGACCCCTCTCAGTGCAGCACTCCCTCAGTTCTGTCCCCGACAGTGCTGACTTCCCTTAAGTGCTGACTTCCCTTCAGTGCTGACCGCCCTCGGTGTGCCACTTCCTCAATACTGACCTTCAGACAGTCTCACAGCAGTTCTCTCCAACCGTCCAATGCACCCTCGCAGCTGACATCCCACAGTGAAGCAATCCCTCAGTGATGACCCCACACAGAGCAGCACTCCCTCAGTACAGCATTCCCTCAGTACTGGTCCCTTCAGTGCTGACCTCCCTTCAGTGCTGACCCCCATCAGTGCTGATACCCCTCAGTGCAGCACTCCCTCAGTGCAGGACTCCCTTGGTGCTGAACCCCTCTCAGTGGATTACTCCCTCAGTGCTGTCGCTCCCTCAGTGCTGCACTCCCTCAGTGCAGCACTTCGCCAGTGCCGAACTCCCTTAGTGATGACCACACTCTGCAGTACTCCATCAGCGCTGACCCCTCTCAGTGCCCCACTTCCTCAATACTGACCCTCGGACAGTCTCACAGCACTAACCCTCCAACAGTGTCGTACTCCCTCACGGCTGACACCCCTCAGTGAAGCTCTTCCTTCAGTGCTGACACCACCCATCAGTGCTAACCAACTCTCAGGCTGACCCGACCCCACAAGTGCAGCACTCCCTCAGTGCAGCACTCCCTCAGTGCTGATCCTCTTCAGTGCTGACCCCTCTCAGTGCTGACCCCACTCTGTGCAACACTCCCTCAGTGTTGACCCACCACTGTGCAGCACTCCCTCAGTATCTAACCGTCAGTGCTGACCTCCCTTCAGTGCTAGCCGCCCTCAGTGCTGCACTCCCTCAGTGCTGACCTGCTTCAGTGCTGACCCCGCTCAGTGCAGCACTCCCTCAGTGCAGCACTCCCTCAGTGCAGAACCCCACTCAGTGCTCACCCCCCTCAGTACAGCACTCCTCAGTGCTGACCCCACTCAATGCAGACCCCCCACTCAATGATGACACCCTTCAGTGCAGCACTCCGACAGTGCAGCATTACGACAGTGCAGACACCCCTCTGTGCAGCACTCCCTCTGTGCTGACCCCAATCAATGCTGAATCCCCTCAGTGCTGACCCCACCCACCTCTGTGCAGCACTCCCTCAATGCTGACCCTCCTCACTGTGCCACTTCCTCAATACTGACCTTCGGACAGTCTCACAGCACTGGTTCTCCAACAGTACAATGCACCCTCACGGCTGTCACCACTCAGTGAAGCTCTCCCTCAGTGCTGACGCCCCTCAGTGCAGCACTCCCTCAGTACTTACCCCATCAGTGCTGACCTCCCTTCAGTGCTGGCCGTCCTCAGTGCAGCACTCCCTCAGTGCTGACCCACTTTAGTGCTGACCTTTCTCAGCACCGCGCTCCCTCAACACTGCGCTCCCTCAACACTGCTCTCCATCAGTGCTGTCCTCCCTCAGCACTGCGCTCCCTCAGCACTGCACTCTCTCAGCGATGCACTGCCTCAGCGATGCACTGCCTCAGTGATGACCTGCCCTCAGTGCTGATCCCGCTCAGAGCAGCACTTTGTAAGTGAAGCTCTCCCTCAGTGCAGAACTCTCTCAGTGCATCACTCCTTCAGTGCAGCACGCCCTTGGTGATGACCCACTCTGTGCTGACGCCCCCTCAGTCCAGCAATCCCTCAGTGTAGCACTCCCTCAGTCCTGACCCAGTCAGTGCTGACCTCCCTTAAATGCTAGCGGCCGTCTGTACAGCACTCCATCAGTGCAGCATTCAATCAGTGCTGACATCCCTCTGTGCTGACCCCCCGTCATTGCTGACCCACCCCTCAGTGCTGACCACATCTCAGTACTGACCCCCTCAGTGCAGCACTCCCTCAGTCCTGACACCACTCTGTGCAGCATCCCTCAGTACTGAAACCCCTCAGTGCAGCACTCGCTCAGTGTTGACCCTTCTCAGTGCAGCATTCCATCATTGCTGAACACCCCCACTCAGTGCTGACCCTCCCCCGCGTTGCTGACACCCCTCAGTGCAGCACTCCTCAGTGCAGCACTCCCTCAGTGCTGACCGCACTTAATGCAGCACTCCCTCATTGCTGACTTCCCACGTGCAGCACCCACTCCGTGCAGCACACCCTCCGTGCAGCACCCACTCCGTGCAGCACCCCCTGAGTGCAGCACTCCCTCAGTACTGACCCCACTCTGTGCTGACGCCCCTCAGTTCAGGACCACCGCAGTGCTGACCCCACTCTGTGCAGCAATCCCTCAGTGCTGACCACCCTCACTGTGACCGCCCTCAATGCACCACACCCTCAATGCTGACCCGCTTAATGCTGACCCCACCCCCTCACTTCAGCACTCCCTGATCATCTGATAGTGCATCACTCCCTTTATACAAACCCTCGGACGGAGCAGCACTACTTTAGTACTCACCCTCCAACAAGATAATTTCAGAGAGATATGCTCCCATCAAATTGACCCTCTGAGACTGGAGCATTTACTTAATATTGACACCCTCACAGTGCAGCACTCCTTTAATATAGACCCTCTGACAGGGCGTCTCCCTTTCAGTACAGGCCTTTACACAGCGCAGCACTCTCTCATCATTGACCCTCTGACAGTGCAGCACTCTCTTAATATTGAATTTGTGACAGTGCACAACTCTATTAAAATTGACCCCAGCACTCCATTAAAATTTGTACTCTGACAGTGCAGCTCTTCCTCAGTCCTGACTCTCTGACAGTGCAGCACTCCCCTAAATACTGTCAGAGGGTCAATACTGAGAGAATGCTGCACTGTCAGAGTCAGCTCCCCGTAGGACTATCAGATGTTCAGTATTAAAGGTATGCCGCACTGTGAGTGGGTCAGTGTTAGTGAATTCTGCACTGCGACAGGGTCAACAATGAGGAAGAACTGTCCTGTCAATGTAACCGGGTCAGAATTGAATGAGTGCCTCACGATCAGAGGGAGAGGACTGAGGTTTTGTAGCACTGTCAGAGTGTCAGATCTGTGGCGTACATAATTGTCAGAGGGTCAATACTGAGCTGGTGCCTCATTGTAAAGGGGTCTGAATTGAAGCAGTGCTACAGGATTAGAGTGCCAGTCCTGTGGTAGAGCAGCACTCTGAGGGTCAGCACTGAACTTCATTATCAATAGGTCATCTCTGTGTCTGTGCTACTTTGTCAGAGGGCCATATTAATACGGTGCCTCATTGTAATGGGATAAGAATTGAGGGAATGTCGCACAATTAGAGGATCAGTACTGAGGTACTGGAGCGCGATCAAAGGGTCACGAATGATGGAGTGCCTTTTTGTCAGAGGGTCAGTGCTGAGGGAGTGCATAATTGTCAAAGGATCAAATTGAGATGATGCCTCATTTTAATATGGTCAGTTGTGAGGTAATGCAACAGTGTCAGGGGGACAGCAGTACTGAGGAAGTGCTGAACATCCCCATGATTAAAGGAAGACCCTCATGATTAAAATGTCAATGTTGAGAGAGGGCATAATGTCCAGAGGGTCAGTTCTGAGTTGGTACCTCGTTGCCAGATGGTCAGTTCTGAGGCAGTACTGAATCTGGGAGAGTAGCTAATCTATCGAATAGTCAGGACTGAGGGAGTTCTGACCGTCTCTCAGTGCTGTAATTCCTCAGCACTGACCCGCTGGCACACTCTTACTGTTGACCCTCTGACAGGGCAGTTTCCCTCAGTACTGACTCCACACAGTGCATCACTAGCTCATCAGTAACTGTCTAACAGTGTAGCACACCCTTCATATTGACCCTCTGACAGTGCAGCAATCCGTCATGGCTGACTGTTCTAACCATGCAGTACTCCCTCAGTAGTGACCCTCTGACAGTGCAGCACTCCCTGAAAATTGGCCTTCCGACAGTGATGACAATGACAATGCAGCACTCCCTCCGTACTTACTCTGCAACACTTCAGCACCCATTCATCATTGACTCTCTGACAGTGTAGCAGTCACTTAATATTGAGCCTCAATGCTGGAGCACTCTCTTACTATTGACCTCCTGACAGTGAAGCTCTCCCTTAATATTGACCCTCTGAGAGGGTGGCTTTCTCACAGTGCTGACCTTTCAATAGAGTAGCATGACTTACCACTTAGCCATCACCACTTTATGCAACACCCCCATCAACATTAACCCTCTGAATCTGCAGCTCTCCCTTAATTTTCACCGTCTGACAGTGCAGAATTCCATCATTATTGACCCTCCTACAAAATAGCAAATCCTCTAATTGACCGTCCAGCAGTGCTGTACTTTCTTAATACTGACTCTCCGACAATGCAGCACTTCCTCAATACTGACTCTTCAAAAGTACAGCATCCTCTCAGTGCGATCTCAACTTCACCGAATGACTCAATTTTTGATGTTAGTTTGACGAACATGCTCATTTCAGCGAAATAAGCACTTCAGAAGATCAAAATCTCAACTTCAACAAATGACACAACTTTTTATGCTGTTTTGACTAACATGCTTACTTCAGTGAGATAAACACTGCAGAAGACCAAAACTTGAACATCACTAAATGACTCAAATTTTGATGTTCGATTGACTAACAGGCTTCCTCCAGTGAAATGAGCACTGCAGAAGTGAAGAATCTCGACTTCATAAATGACTCAAATTTTGATGTTGTTTTGAGTAACATGCAGATTTGAGTTCGAAAAGCACTTCTGAAGGCAAAAATCTCACCCTTCACCAAATGACTTAATTTTTGATGCAGGTTGCATAAAAATGCTTATTTCAGCGAGTTAAGCACTTCGGTAGATATAAATCTCAACTTTACCAAATATGACTCAATTTTTGATGTTGTTTTGACTAACGTGCTTACTTCAGTTAGATAAGCATACCACAAGACCAAAATCGGAACTTCACCAAAACATTCAACTTTTGATTCTGGTTTGACTAAAATGCTTATTTTAGTGAGATAAGCATTTCAGAATTCAAAAATCTCTACTTCAACGTATGACTTTTTTTTCTGCTGTTTTGACGAGCATGCTTATTTCACTCAGACAAGCACTTCAGAAG
>NW_025965712.1:88801-93963 GCF_021869965.1 Rhincodon typus | reverse complement strand
CATTAACCCTCTGCCAGTGCAAAACTCCCTCATATCAAGCCTCCAACGGTGCACTATTTCCTTAATATTGGACCTCTGATTGTGTGATACTCCCTCAGTGTGAAACCCTGACAATGCAGCACTCCCTCAAAAATAACTCTCTGATTAAGCACTTCTTCTGTGCTAAATCTCTGAAAATGAAGTATTGTCTGATTACTGACCCTTTACCGTGCTGCACTGCCTCAGTACTCACTCACCAAAAGTGCAGCACTCCATTGATAGTGACCCTCTGACAGCGTGGCACTCCCATAATATTGGTCCACTGACAGTGCGGCAATCCCTTAATTCTGACCTGCTCGCTGTGCAGCACTGCCCTAATATCAAACCTGCAGCTCTATCAGAGGGTCTGTCCTGAGCAAGTGCTCCACTGTCAGCAAGTCAATTCTGAGGCAGTGCCTCTATATCAGTTGGTCAATACAGAGGTCGTGCCTAAGGGTGTCAGAATTAAGGGAGTGCCTCACATTTAGAGGGTCATTACTGAGGGACAGCTTCATGAGCAGCGGGTCAGGACTGAGGGACTGCCTTATAGCCAGTGGGTCAGTTCTGAGGCAGTGCCTCAATGTAATAGATTTAGAAATGGGGTAGGGGGCACATGATTAGAAGGTCAGTAGTAAGCTTTTGCAGCTCTATCAGAGGGTCCATACTCAGCGAGTGCCTCATTGACAGAGGGTCCATACTGAGGTATTGAAGCGCTGTTAGAGGGTTAACACTGAGGGAGTGCTTCCTTGTCAGAGAATCAGAACTGAGAGAGTGCCTTCTTGTCAAAGTCTCATTTCTGAGGGAGTGCCTCATTGTCCGAGTGACATAATCATATAGAACTCCCTCAATTCTAAACCTTAATATTGACCCTCTGAGAATGTGGCACTGCCTCAGCACCGACCTCCTGACAATGAGGCACTGCCTCAGGACTGACCCACTGATAATGAGGTGATTCCTCAGTCCTGAACCATTGACAATGCGACAGTCCATGAGTATTGACTTTCTGATAATGGGGTTCTCCTCAAGTACTGACCCTCTGACGGTTCTGCACTGCCTCAGTAGTGACCCTCTAAATGTCTGCCACTCCCTCAATTCTGACCTCCTTACAATGAGGCATTACCGCAATACTGACCGGGAAGGTGCCACTGCCTCAACATTGACTATCTGACAATAAAGTACTCACTCTGGACTGACCATTCAACAATGACATACTGCCTCAGAAGTGACCCACTTACAACAAGGCAAACACTCAGTACTGACCCACTGATAATGATGCTCTCCCTCAGTACTGAACCTCTGAGAGTGCTGCGCTACCACAGGACTGACTCAATTCTGAACACCTTACAATGAGACATCGGCTCAGTATTGACCCTTTGATCATGAGGCACTGATTAAGTTCTGACGCTATTACGTTGACAGCGCAGCTCTTCTTCATTATTGACCCTCTGGCAGTGCAGAATTCCCGCATGACTGACCCTCCCACAGTGCAGCATACCTTTAGTACTGAACCTCTGATAGTGCAGCTCCCCTCATTACTATGTCTAACAGTGCAGCATTCTCTTAGTATTGACTCTCTGACAGTATTTAGGGGAGTGCTGCAAAGTTGCAGAGTCAGTACTGAGGAAGTGCTGCATTGTCAGAAGGCAAATATTAATGGAGTGCTCGGCTCCATGTTAAAGGGGTTTTGCACTGTCACCAAATCAACTAGGATGGCGCGGTAGCTCGGTGGTTCGCACTGCTGTCTCACAGCGCTAGGGGCCCAGGTTCGATTCCACCCTTGGGCGACCGTCTGTGTGAAGTTCGCACATTTTTCGTATCAGTCGGGTTTCTGTGTTTTCTGGGTGCTCCGGTTTCCTCCCACAGTCCAAAGATATGAAGGCGAGGTGGATTGGCGATGCTGAATTGCCCTGAGTGCCCAGGGATGTTTAGGTTTGGTTGCTTCGACATGGGAAATATCGAGAATGGGTCTGGGAGAGATGTTCTGCAGAGGGGCGGTGTGGACTTGTCGGGCTGAATGGCCTGTTTCCACACTGTCGGGGCTCTATGAATCAACCTTAAGGGAGTGCTGCACTGTCAGAGTGTCAAGGGGGAGAGAGTGCTGCCCTCTGGGAGGCCAGTACTGAAAGGGAGCCGCCCTGTCAGAAGGTCTATATGAAGGTAGTGCTGCACTGTCAGAAGGTCAATATTGAGGGAGTGCTCCAGTACCAGAGGGCCAATAGTAAGGGAGTCACATTTCTCTCAAATGGCCTTGTCAAAGGATCAGTCGTCAGGTTCGTGCTGAGGGAATACCGATATGTCAGAGGGTTAACATATGGCAGAAATGCACCATCAGAGGGTCAGTCATCAGTCATCCAGAGTGTATTGTACTGAGGGAGTGCCTCATAGTCAGAGGATCAGCTCTCTGACAGTGCTTCTTTGTTAGTGTGCCACTCCTTTAACGCTGACCCTCTGACAATGCAGCTTTCCCTCACTACTGACCTTCTGACAGCGCAGCATTCTGTCATCATTGACATTCTGACAGTGTAACATATGCTTCATATTGACCCTCCGATATTGTGGTACTCCCTTAGTGATGATACTCTGACAATGGAACATTCTCTCATTACTGACCCTTTGTTCTGCTCCTCTGCCTGAGCACTCACTCGCTAAAGTTGCAGTACTCCATTAATAGTTGCCCTCCGACAGTGCACCACTTCCTTAATATGGACCCTCTGATCGTGTAGCATTCTTTTAACATTTGCCTGCTCACAGTGCAGCACTCCCCTAATATCAAACTTCTGAGGGTGAAATACTCCTTTAGTATTGACCATCTGAGAGTGCAGCATTCCCTCAGTGCGAACCTCTGCCAGTGCAGTACTCCCTTATTATAGGACCACAAGCAGTGCAGCACTCCCTGAATATTGGCAATCGAGAATGCGGCATCCCATTAATATTGACCTGTTCGCAGGGCAGGACTCTCCTAATATCAAACCTCTATCAGAGGGTCCTCACTGAGGGAGTGCCCCATTGTCAGTAGGTCAATTCTGAGGCAGTGCCACTTTGTCAGAGGGTTAATACTGAGGTAGTGACTCAGTTTAAGACGGTCAAAATGAAGGAAGGACCTCACAACACCGAGTCAGTACTGAGGTAGTGTAGCACTGTTAGAGGATCAGTTGAGGGAATGACTTATTAACAGTTGGTCAGTTCTGAGGCAGTGCCTCCATTTAATGGATTTAGAATTGAGGGAGGATTACATGATTAGAAGGTCAGTAGTAAGGTATTGCAGTCAGAGTGTCGCGACGAAGGGAGTACATCATTGTCATAGGGTCTGAGCTGAAGTATTGAAGAACTGTCAGAGGCGAGGCACTGAGGGAGTGCTTCCTTGACAATGACTCCCTCTGCAGGGCTATCATGTCAATTCTGGAGAGTCAGTCTTGAAGGAGTCACCAATTGAGCGAGAATCAGTTCCGATGGAGGGCCCCATTATCAGAGGGTCAGTACTGAAGGAGTTGTAAGCGGGTCAATTCTGGAGCCGTGCCTCATTGTAAGGGGGTTAGGATTGAGGGTATGCCTCACGATTGAAGAGTCAGTACTGAGGTACTTCAGCTCCACCAGAGGGTCAGTTCTGAGGCAGTAACTCACGACTGGAGGGTCAGCCCTGAAATACTGCTACACTGTCAGAGTGTCAGTTCTGAGGCAGTTTCTCTTTGTCAGAGTGTCTGCAGCTGTTCTGCAAAGCCGTCACCCAGTCTACAATTCATTTCCCTAATGAGATGCTGTCAGTGGGTCGATTGTGAGGCAGTGCCTCAATATAATGGGATCAGAATTCAGAGGATCACATTTAGAGGATCAAGACTGAGGACTGCCGCACTATCAGAGGGTAGGTACTGAAGGAGGGCCTTGTCGTCAGCGGGTCTGTACAGAGGCAGTGACTCTTTGTAAGGGGGTCAGTCTGTTCTGAGGATTGTTACAGGGTCAACACTGAGGGAGTGCCTCATTGTCAGAGAGTCTGTTCTGAGGCAGTGCCTCAATGTAATGGGGATGGATTGAACGAGGGCCATATGATTAGTGGGTTATCTCTGAGGTATTGAAGCACTGTCAGACGATCAGAACCGTGGAGTGCATTATAGTCAGAGGGTCAATACCGATTCAATGGTCAAAATTGGGGGAGTGCCACACGATTAGAGAGTCAGTACTGAGGTATTGTGGCAGTGTCATAGGGTCAGAACTTTGGGAGTGCATCATTGTCAGAGTTGCATGCTGAACCTGTGCCTCATTTAAGGGGGTCGGAATTGTGGAAGTTCATCATGTTTACAGGGTCATTACTGAGGAAGGGCCCCGTAATCAGCAGATCAGCATCGAGGGAGTGCCTTATTATCACGAGGTCAGTTCTGAGGCAGTGTCTCATTGTTAGAGGGTGATCAGTAAGGGAGTGACTCGTTCTTCGAGGATCAATTCCGAAGCAGTCCCTCAATGTGATGGAGTCAGAATAGAGGGAGTGTCAAATGTCAGGGGCTCAGTATTGAGGTATTGAAGAACTGTAAGAGTGTCAAGACTGAGGTAATGCAGCACTGTCAGAAGGTCAGAATGATGGGAATGCCTTATTGTCAACGGGTCAGTTCTAAGGGATTGCCTAATTGCAAAGGGATTAGAATTGAGGGAGTTTAGATGGTCAATACTGAGGTAATGCAGCACTGTCAGAGGGTCAGGATTGAGGGAGGGAATTATGAAAGTGTCTGTACTGAAGGAGTACCTTATTGTCAGCCGGTCAGTTCTGAGGCAGTACCTCTTTGTCAGAGGATCTGTTCTGAGGGATTGCCTCATTGTCAGAAGATCTGGTGTGAGGCACTGCCCGGATGTAATAGGGTCAGAATTGAGGGAACGCAGCACGCTTATAGGGTCTGTACTGAAGTAGTGCAGCACTGCCAGAAGAGCCGTTCTGAGGCAGTCCCTTTTTGTCAGAGGGTCAATACTGAGGCAGTCCCTCATTCTAAGCCGGTCAGAATTGAGGGTATGCCACATGATGAGAGGATCAGTACTGAAGTAATGCAGTACTGTCAGAGGATCAGTACTGAGGGAGTGCCTCATTGTCAGAGGGTCAGTACTGAGATAATTAAGCACTGTCAGTGGGACTCTGGGCTTCAGTACTGGAAGATGAGAGTAAA
>NW_025965712.1:86424-88301 GCF_021869965.1 Rhincodon typus | reverse complement strand
TTATTTCATTGAGATAAGCACGTCTGAAGATCATAATTTCAACTTCACCAAGTGACTCAACTTTTGCTGCTGTTTTGACTAACATGTTTATTTCAGCGAGTTTAGCACTTCAGAAGGCTGAAATCTCAACTTCACCAAATGACTCAGCTTTTGATGCTGGTTGGATTAAAATGCTTCTTTCAGCGAGTTAAGCACTTCAGAAGGCTAAACTCTCAACTTCACCAAATGACTCAGCTTTTGATGCTGGTTGGATTAAGATACTTATTTCAGCGAGATCAGCACTTCAGAAGGCTCAACTCTCAACTTCACCAAATGACTCAGCTTTTGATGCTGGTTGGATTAAAATGCTTCTTTCAGCGAGTTAAGCACTTCTAAAGTCCAAAATCTGTTCTTTACAAAATGACTCATGTTTAGATGTTTGTTTGACTAACATGCTTATTTGAGTGAGATAAGCACTTCCTAATTCAAAAATCTCACCTTCACCAAATGACTCAACTTTTGATGCTAGCTGGAATAAAATGCTCATTTCAGCGAGTTAAGATCTTCAGTAGACCAAAATCTCACCTTCACCAAATGACTCAAGTTCTGATGTTGGTTTGACGAACATGCTTATTGTAGAGCGATAAGCACTTCAGAAATCACAAGTCTCAACTTCACCAAATGACTCAACTTTAGATGTTGTTTTGACTACACGCTTCTTTCAGCGAGTTAAGCACTTCTGAAGTCCCAAATCTGAACTTCACAAAATGACTCAAATTTAGATGTTTGTTTGACAAACACGCTTATTTGAGTGAGATAAGCACTTCATAATTCAAGAATCTCAACTTCATCAAATGACTTAATTGTTGATGCAGTTTTGACTGCACGCTTATTTCTCTCTGATAATCACATCGGAAGACCAATATCTCAACTTCACCAAATGAGTTGGTTTTTGATGTTGGTTTGAATGACATATTGATTTCTTTGAGATAAGCACGACAGAAGATCAAAATCTGAACTTCACCAAAGGACCTAACTTTGGACGTTGGTTGGATTAAAATGCTTATTTATTTGAGATAAGCACTTCAGAAATCAAAATCTGAACTTTACCAAATGACTTAATTTTTTTACGCTGGTTGGATAAAATGGTTATTTCAGCGAGTCAAGCACTTCATTAGACATAAATAAGAATTTCACCAAATGACTCAATTTTTGATCTTGTTTTGACTAAGGTGTTTCTTTCAGTTAGATAAGCATATCAGAAGACCAAATTCGCAACTTCACCAAAATACTCAACTTTTCATGCTGGTATGACTAAAATGTTTATTTCAATGATATAAGCACATCAGAAGTACAAAATCTCACCTTCATCAAATGACTTAATTTTTTTATGCTGTTTTGACTAACATGCTTATTTCACTCAGATAAGCACTTCAGAAGACCAAAATCTGAACTTCAACAAACGACTCAGAACATCAGAAGACCAATAACTGAAATTCACCAGTTAGTTTTTGATGTTGGTTTGAATGACATGCTTATTTCATTGAGATAAGCACGTCTGAAGATCATAATCTCAACTTCGCCAAGTGACTCAACTTTTGATGCTAGTTGGAATAAAATGCTTTTTTCAGCGAATTAAGATCTTCAGTAGACCGAAATCTCACCTTCACCAAATGACTCAAGTTCTGATGTTGGTTTGACTAACATGCTTATTGCAGAGAGATAAGCACTTCAGAAATCACAAGGCTCAACTTCACCAAATGACTCAACTTTTGGTATTGTTTTGAATAACGTGCTTAGTTCAGCGAGATAAGCATACCAGAAGACTAAAACCTCACCTTCACCAGAAGACCTAACTTTTGGTGCTGGTTAAATTAAAATGCTGATTTCTGCAAGAT
>NW_025965712.1:85411-85924 GCF_021869965.1 Rhincodon typus | reverse complement strand
GTTTGTTTGACTAACATGCTCATTTGACTGAGATAAGCACTTCATAATTCAAAAATCTCACCTTCACCAAATGACTCAACTTTTGATGCTGGTTGGAATAAAATGCTTATTTCAGCGAGTTAAGATCTTCAGTAGACCAAAATCTCACCTTCACCAAATGACTCAAGTTCTGATGTTGGATTGACTAACATGATTATTGCAGAGAGATAAGCACTTCAGAAATCGCAAGGCTCAACTTCACCAAATGACTCAACTTTTGGTATTGTTTTGAATAAATTGCTAAGTTCAGCGAGATAAGCATACCAGAAGACTAAAACCTCACCTTCACCAGAAGACCTAACTTTTGGTGCTGGTTAAATTAAAATGCTTATTTCTGCAAGATAAGCACCTGAGAAGCCAAAAATCTGAACTTCACCAAATGACCCAATTTTTTATGTTCGTTTGACTAACATGCTTATTTCAGCGAGTTAAGCACTTCTGAAGTCCCAAATCTGAACTTCACCAAATGACTCA
>NW_025965712.1:84039-84911 GCF_021869965.1 Rhincodon typus | reverse complement strand
TGAGAAGCCAAAAATCTGAACTTCACCAAATGACCCAATTTTTTATGTTCGTTTGACTAACATGCCTATTTCAGCGAGTTAAGCACTTCTGAAGTCCCAAATCTGAACTTCACCAAATGACTCAGCTTTTGACACTAGTTGGATTAAAATGCTTCTTTCAGCGAATTATGCACTTCTGAAGTCCAAAATCTGAACTTCACAAAATGAGTCAAATTTAGATGTTTGTTTGACAAACATGCTTATTTCAGTGAGATAAGCACTTCATAATTCAAAAATCTCAACTTCATCAAATGACTTAATTGTTGATGCAGTTTTGACTGCACGCTTATTTCTCTCTGATAATCACATCGGAAGACCAATATTTCAACTTCACCAAATGAGTTGGTTTTTGATGTTGGTTTGAATGACATATTGATTTCTTTGAGATAAGCACGACAGAAGATCAAAATCTGAACTTCACCAAAGGACCTAACTTTGGACGTTGGTTGGACTAAAATGCTTATTTATTTGAGATAAGCACTTCAGAAATCAAAATCTGAACTTTACCAAATGACTTATTTTTTGATGCTGGTTGGATAAATTGCCTATTTCAGCGAGATAAGCACTTCAGTAGACATAAATCAGAATTTCACCAAATGACTCAATTTTTGATCTTGTTTTGACGAAGGTGTTTCTTTCAGTTCGATAAGCATATCAGAAGACCAAATTCGCAACTTCACCAAAACACTCAACTTTTGATGCTGGTATGACTAAAATGCTTATTTCAGTGATATAAGCACATCAGAGGTCAAAAATCTCACCTTCACCAGATGACGTAATTTTTTGAAGCTGTTTTGACTAACATGCTTATTTCACTCAGATAAGCACTTCAG
>NW_025965712.1:82375-83539 GCF_021869965.1 Rhincodon typus | reverse complement strand
AATGGTATCAATGTGGATTTCACAAGTTTCAAAATCTCCCCTCCCCCTACTGCATCCCAAAACCAGTTCAGCTCGTCCCTGCCTCTCTAACCTGTTCTTCCTCCCACCTCTCCCCTCCTTCCACCTCAAGCCGCACCTCCATCTCCTCCCGACCAACCTCATCCCGCGCCCTTGACCTGACCGTCCTCCCTGGACTGACCTATCCCCTTCCTAACTCCCGACCTACACTCACCTTTCCTGGCCCCATCCCCGCCTCTTCGACCTGTTTGTTTCCTCTCCACCTATCCTCTCCTCTGTCCATCTTCTATCCGCCTCCCACTCTCTCCCTATTTATTTCAGAACCCCCTTGCCCTCCCCCTTTTCTGATGAAGGGTCTAGGCCCGAAACGTCAGCCTCTCTGCTCCTATGGTGCTGCTTGGCCTGCTGTGTTCATCCAGCCCGAACCTTGTTGTCTCAAAAAGTGACATGTTCATTTTAAAATGATACTCCTGCGCTGTGAAATACAATGACAAATAATGAGGAGCAGATTGACATATAATGCCAGAGACTGAATAAATTCCATGTTCACTGTCAGCCCGGTACTGATGAAAACTCACTTGATCCATGCTCACATTCTGGTCGAGAGACTGACTCTTGCAGAAGCATGTCTACTCTTTTTCAATGTATGAAAAACTGATTTACAGTACATTGATCACACCTCATGAAGAGTATCAGATCATGACATGCAGAGCTAGAAACACAAGGAGCCACACAGAAACAGTCAATGTGACATGGATCAGTACCAGTCTTTAAAGTTGTACAGACCAGGAGCATGCAAGAAAACTCGCTCACATTCAGTCATTGAATGATGAAAGGAAAAGAATGAAATTTAGCCTTACACAGATTTCCAGATATGGACAAATGTAAATTGACTCGCAAACTCACCGATCACGCAGAGAAGAGGTTAGTGTTAGATGTTTGTTTGTTACAGTGCCTAGCAGTGACTGATAAAGTCTACTGTACACTCAGATTTAAAAAAAAAACCTGAGATCGAATGCAATGAAATTAAGCCTCCTGGTAAGGACAAATGTCAATGCAAAATTAATCCCTCAATCACACAGGGTCAGTGAATATCTACAGAGTTTATGCTACATTCAGACACAAAACCACAAATGAACATGGAAA
>NW_025965712.1:80075-81875 GCF_021869965.1 Rhincodon typus | reverse complement strand
GACTAAATGCTTATTTGAGTCAGATAAGCAGTTCAGAAGTCAAAAATCTCTACATCACCAAAAGACTTAATTATTGATGCTGTTTTGAGTAACACGCTTATTTCATTCAGATAAGCACATCGGAAGACCAAAATCTCAACTTCACCAAATGACTCAACTTTTGATGCTGATTTGATTAACATGCTTATTTCAGTGAGATAAGCATTTCAGACGTCAAAAATCTCAACTTCACCAAATGACTCAACTTTTGACGTTGTTTTGACGAACATGCTTATTCGAGCGATTTCAGGACGTCAGAAGGCAAAAACCTCAACTTCACCACTTGACTTAATTTACGATGCTGGTTAAATTAAAATGCTTATTTCAGCGAGTTAAGCATATCAGAAGACTAAAACATCAACTTCACCAAATGACCTAACTTTTGATGCTGGTTTGACTAACATGCTTATTTCAGCGACATAAGCAGCTCCGAAGCCAAAAATCTGAAATTCACCAAATGACTTGATGTTTGAATCTGTTTGGATCAAATGCTTATTTGAGGGAGTTGAGCACATCAGGAGACCAATATCTCAAATCCACCCAATGAGTTAGTTTTTCATGTTGTTTGAATGACATGATTATTTCATTCAGATAAGCACTTCAGGAGATCAAAATCTCAACTTCACCCAGTGACTCAACTTTTGATGTTGTTTTGACTAACATGTTTACTTCAGCGAGTTCAGCGCCTCAGAAGTGCGAAACCTCAACTTCACGAAACGATTCAACTTTCAATGCTATTTTGTTTAAAATGCTTATTTCAGCGATTTAAACACTTCAGAAGACCAAAATCTGAACTTCACAAAATGACTCAATTTTTGATGTTAGTTTGACTAACATGCTCATTTCGGTGAATTAAGCACTTCAGAAGATCAAAATCTCATCTCCACCAAATGACACAACTTTTGATGTTGTTTTGACTAACGTGCTTACTTCTGCTAGGTGAGCAAAGCAGAAGACCAAATCTCGACTTCAACATGACACTGAACTTTTTTGCTGTTTTGACTAACATGCTTTTTTGAGTGAGATAAGAACTTCAGAAGTAAAAAATCTCAACTTCACCAAACGCCTTAATTTTTAATGCTGTTTTGAATAACATGTTTATTTCAGCGAGTTAAGCACTTAAGAAGATCAAAATCTCCACTTTAATACGTGACACAACTTTTGATGCTGTTTTGACTAACATACTTATTTCAGTGAGGTAAGCACTTCAGAAGACCAAAATTCTCAACTTCAATAAATGAATCAAATTTTGGTTGGATTGACTAACAATCTTCCTCCAGTGAATTAATCACTTCAGAAGTGAAGAATCTCGACTTCACCAAATGACGCAACTTTTGATGTTGTGCTCAGTAACATGTTTATTTGAGTGAGATAAGCACTTCTAAAGGCAAAAATCTCAACTTGACCAAATGACTTAATTTTTGATACTGCTTGGATTAAAATGCTTATTTCAGCGAGTTAAGCACTTCCGTAGACATAAATCTGAACTTCACCAAATGATTCAATTTTCGCTGTTAGTTTGACGAACATGCTCATTTCAGCGAGTTAAGCACTTCAGAAGATCAAAATCTCATCTCCACCAAATGACACAACTTTTGATGTTGTTTTGACTAACGTGCTGAATTCTGCAAGGTAAGCAAAGCAGAAGACGAAATCTCAACTTCAACATGACACTCAACTTTTAATACTGTTTTGACTAACATGCTTATTTCAGTGAGATAAGCACTTCAGAAGATCAAAATCTGAACTTCACCAAATGAC
>NW_025965712.1:76191-80065 GCF_021869965.1 Rhincodon typus | reverse complement strand
GAGATAAGCACTTCAGAAGATCAAAATCTGAACTTCACCAAATGACTTGATGTTTGAATCTGGTTGGACCAAACTGCTTATTTCAGGGAGTTGAGCACATCAGAAGACAAATATCTCAATTCCACCAAATGAGTTAGTTTTTCATGTTGGTTTGACTGACATGCTTATTTCATTGAGATAAGCATTTCAGATGATCAAAATCTCAACTTCACTAAATGACTCAACTTTTGATGTCATTTTGACTAACATGCTTACTTCAGCGAGTTAAGCGCTTCAGAGGTCTAAAATCTCGACTTCACCAAACGACCCAACATTTGATGCTGGTTGGCTTAAAATGCTTATTTCAGCGAGTGAAACACTTCATAAGACCAAAATCTGAACTTCACAAAGTGACTCAAGTTTTGATGTTTGTTTGACTAACATGCTTTTCTGAGTCAGACAAGCACTTCAGAAGTCAAAAGTTTCAACTCGCCCAAATGTCTCAACTTTAGATGATGTTTTGACTAACATGTTTATTTGAGTGAGATCGGCATTTCCGAAGGCTAAAATCTCAATTTCACAAAATGACATAATTTTTGATGCTGGTTGGATTAAAATTAATATTTCAGCGAGATAAGAACTTCAGAAGACAAAAATCTGAAATTCACCAAATGACTCAATTTTTGATGTCAGTTTGACTAACATGCTCATTTCGGCGAGTTAAGCACTTCAGAAGATCAAAATCTCATCTCCACCAAATGACACAACTTTTGATGTTGTTTTGACTAACGTGCTTCCTTCTGCAAGGTAAGCAAAGCAGAAGACCAAATCCCAACTTCAACATGACACTCAACTTTTGATGCTGTTTTGACGAGCATGTTTATTTCAGTGAAATACGCAATTGAAAAGTCAGAAATCTCAACTTCACCAAATGACTCAACTTTAGATGTTGTTTTTAGTAACATGCATCGTTGAATGAGTTAAGCACTTATTGTGGCAAAAACCTCAAATTCACCAAATGACTTAATTTTTGATGCTGTTTGAATTAAAATGCTTATTTCAGCGAGTTAAGCACTTCAGTAGACCTGAATCTGAATGTTACCAAATGACACAACTTTTGATGCTATTTTGACTAACTTACTTATTTGAGTGAGATAAGCACTTCAGAAGACCAAAATCTCAACTTCACTGAATGACTCAAATTTTGATTTGGATTTACTAAGAGTCTTCCTCCAGTGAAATAATCACTTCAGAAGTGAAGATTCTCGACTTCACAAAATGACTCAACTTTTGACGCTGTGCTGAATAACATGCATGTTTGAGTGAGATGAGCACTTCTGAAGGCAAAAATCTCAACTTCACCAGATGACTTAATTTTTGATACTGGTTGGATTCAAATGGTTATTTCAGTGAGTTAAGCACATCAGTGCACATAAATCTGAACTTCTCCAAATGACTCAATTTTTGATGTTAGTTTGACTAACATGCTCATTTCACTCAGATAAGCACTTCAGAAGATCAAAATCTGAACTTCACCAAATGACTCAAGTTTTGATGTTTGTTTGACTAAGATGCTTAATTGAGTCAGACAAGCACTTCAGAAGTCAAAAATCTCAACTCCACCAAATGACTTAATTACTGATGCTGTTTTGACTAACGCGTTGATTTCACTCAGACAAGCACATCGGAAGACTAAAACCTCAACTTCAGCACATGACTCAGCTTTTGATGCTGATTTTATTAACATGCTTACTTCAGTGAGATAAGCACTTCAGAAGTCAAATATCTCAACTTCACCAAATGACTCAAATTTTGATGTTGTTTTGACGAACATGTTTATTTCAGTGAGTTAAGCACTTCAGAGTATCAAAATCTCAACTTCACCAAAACACTCAGCTTTTGATTCAGGTTTGACTAAAATGCTTATTTCAGCGAGATGAGCTTATGCGAAGATTAAAATCTCAACTTCACCAAAGGACCTAACTTTTGGTCCTGATTTGACTAAAATGCTTATTTCAGTGAGAAAGCACTTCAGAAGTCCAAAATCTCTACTCCACCAAATGAGTTAGTTTTTCTTGTTGGCTTGAATGACATGCTCAGTTCATTGAGATAAACACTTCAGAAGATCAAAATCTCAACTTCACCAAATGACTCAACTTTTGATGTTGTTTTGACTAACATGCTTACTTCAGCGAATTAAGCGCTTCATAAGGCTAAAATCTCAACTTCACCAAACGATTCAACTTTTCATATGGTTGGACTAAAATGCTTATTTCAGCGAGTGAAGCACTTCAGAAGACCAAAATCTGAACTTCACAAAATGACTGAAATTTTGATGTTTGTTTGACTAACATGCTTATTTGCGTGAGATAAGCACTTCAGAAGTCAAAAATCTCAACTTCTCCAAATGTCTCAACTTTTGATGTCGTTTTGACTAACATACTTATATGAGTGAGATACGCTCTTCTGAAGGCTAAAATCTCAATTTCACCAAATGACATAATTTTTGATGTTGGTTGGATTAAAATTCTTATTTCAGCGAAATATGCACTTCAGAAGGCAAAAATTTGAACTTCACCAAATCTTCAATTTTTGATGTTAGTTTGACTAACATGCTCCTTTCAGCGAGATAAGCACGAGCGAAGACCAAATTCTCAACTTCACCAAATGACACAACTTTTGATGTTGATTTGACTAACGTGCTTATTTCTGCCAGATAAACAAAGCAGAAGACCAAAGTCTCATTTCAACATGACATTCAAATTTTGATGCTGTTTCGACTAACATGTTTATTTCACTGAAAAAAAGCAATTCAGAAGATCAAAATCTCAACTTCACCAAATGACTCACCTTTTGATGTTGTTTTGACTAACATGCTTCCTTCAGCCAGATTGGCGCTTCAGAAGGCTAAAATCTCAACTTCACCAAACGACTCAACTTTTGATGCTGTTTGGATTAAAATGCTTATTTCAGCGAGTTAAGCGCTTCAGAAGACAAAAATCTGAACTTCACTTAAAGTCACAAGTTTTTATGTTGATTTGATTAACGCCCTTATTTCTGCGAGATAAGCAAAGCAGAAGACCAAAGTCTCAACTTGAACATGACACACCACTTTTGATGCTGTTTTTACTAACATGTTTATTTCAGTGAAATAAGCACTTCAGAAGACCAAATTTGAACTGCATTAAATGTCCAAAATTTTGATGTTGTATTGATCAACAGGCTTCCTCCAGTGAAATAAGCAATTCAGAAGTGAAGAATCTCGACTTTACCAAATTACTCAGCTTCTGACGTTGTTTTGAGTAACATGCATATTTGAGTGAGATTAGCACTTCTGAAGCCAAAAATCTCAACTTCACCAAATGACTTAATTTATGATGCTCGTTATATTAAAATACTTATTTCAGCGAGTTAAGCATGTCAGATGACTAAAATCTCAACTTCACCAAATGACCTATCTTCTGATGCTGGTTTGACTAACATGCTTATTTCAGCGAGATAAGCACCTCAGAAGCCAAAAATCTGAACTTCACCAAATGACTTGATGTTTGAATGTGTTTGGACCAAAATGCTTATTTGAGGGATTTGCGCACATCAGAAGAACAATATCTCAACTTCATCAAATGAGTAAGTTTTTCATGTATGTTTGAATGACCTGCTTATTTCATTGAGATAAGGACTTCAGAAGATCAAAATCTCAACTTCACCAAATGACACAACTTTTGATGTTGTTTTGACTAACATGCTCATTTGAGTGAGATAAGCACTTCAGATGGCTAAAATCTCAATTTCACCAAATGACATAATTTTTGATGCGGGTTGGATTAAAATTCTTATTTCAGTCAGAAATGCACTTCAGAAGACAAAAATCTGAACTTCACCAAATGACTCAATT
>NW_025965712.1:72020-76181 GCF_021869965.1 Rhincodon typus | reverse complement strand
ATAAGCACGTCAGAAGATCAAAATCTCAACTTCACCAAATGACTCAATTTTTGATGTTGTTTTGAATAACGTCCTTACTTTAGCGAGATAAGCATTAACAGAAGACCAACATCTCAATTTCACCAAGACACCGAACTTTTGATGCTGGTTTGACTAAAATGCTTGTTTCAGGAAGATAAGCACTTCAGACGTCAAAAATCTCAACTTCACCAAATGACTTCAATGTTGATGCTGTTTTGACTAACATGCTTATTTCAGTGATATAAGCACTTCAGAAAACCAAAATCTGAACTTCACAAAATGACTCAAGTTTTAATGTTGGTTTGACTAAAATGATTATTTGAGTGAGATAAGCACTTCAGAAGACAAAAATCTCAACGTCACCAAAGGACCTAACTTTGGACGCTGGTTGGACTAAAATGCTTATTACTGTGAGATAAGCACTTCAGAAATCAAAAATCACAACTTCACCATCTGACTTAATTTTTGATGCTGTTTTGACTGGCATGCTCATTTCACTTAGATAAGCACTTCAGAAGATCAATATCTCACTTCACCAAAAATGTTAGATTTGATGTTTTTTTGAATGACATGCTGATTTCATGAGGTAAGCACTTCAGAAGATCAAAATCTAAACTTCACCAAATGACTCAACTTTTGATGTTGTTTTGACTGACGTGCTTATTTCAGCTATTTAAACATTTCTGAAGGCAAAAATCTCAACTTCAACAAATGACTTAATTTTTGATGTTGTTTTCACGAACGTGCTTATATCAGTGAGTTCAGCACTTGAGAAGACTAAAATCTGAACTTCTCCAAATGACTGAAATTTTAATGTTGTTCAGACTAACATGCTTATTTGAATGAGATAAGGACTTCAGAAGTCAAAAATCTCAACTTCACCAAATGATTTAATTTTCAACGCTGTTGAGATTAAAATGCGTCTTTCAGCGAGATAAGCAAATTACAAGAAAAAAATCTGAAATGCACCAAATGGCCGAATTTTTGATGTTGGTTTGACTAACATGCTTATTTCAGCCTTTTAAGCACTTCTGAAGGCAAAGATCTCAACTTCACCAAATGACTTAATTCTTGATGCTGGTTGGATTAAAATGCTTATTTCAGCGAGTTAAGCACTTCAGTAGACATAAATCTGAATTTCACCAAATAACTCAATTTTGATCTTGTTTTGACCATTATTTCAGGTAGATAAGCATAACAGAAGACCAAAATCGCAACTTCACCAAAACACTCAACTTTTTGATGCTGGTATGACTAAAATGCTCATTTCAGTGATATAAGCACTTCAGATGTCAAAAATCTCACCTTCACCAAGTGACTTAATTTTTTTATGCTGTTTTGACTAACATGCTTGTTTCACTCAGATAAGCACTTCAGAAGACCAAAATCTGAACTTCAACAAATGGCTCAAGTTTCGATGTTGGTCACACTAACATGCTTATTTGAGTGAGATAAGCAGTGCAGAAGTCAAAAATCTCAACATCAAACATGACTTAATTTTTAATGCTTTTATGACTAACATGCTCAATTCACTCAGATAAGTACATCAGAAGACCAATAAGTGAAATTCACCAAATGAGTTAGTTTTTGATGTTGATTTGAATGACATGCTTATTTCATTGAGATAAGCACTTCAGAAGATGAAAATCTCAACTTCATCAAATGACACAACTTTTGATGTTGTTTTGACGAGCGTGCTTATTTCAGCGATAGAAGCAGAGCAGAAGACCAAAATCTCAACTTCAACAAGACACTCAACTTTTTATGCTGTTCTGACAACATGCCTATTTCAGTGAGCTAAGTCCTTCAGAAGACCAAAATCTGCACTTAACTAAATGACTCAAATTTTGATGTTGGATTGACTACCAGGCTTCCTCCAGTGAAATAAGCACTTCAGAAGTGAAGAATTTCGACTTCACCAAATGACTCAACTTTTGATGTTGTTTTGAGTAACATGCATATTTGAGTGAGGTAAGCACTTCAGAAGGCCAAAATAAGAACTTCGTCAAATGACTCAAGTTTTCATGTTGGTTAGGCTAACATGCTTATTCAGCGATTTAAGCACTTCAGAAATCAAAAATCTCAACATCAACAAATGACTTAATTTTTAATGCTGTTTTGACTAACATGCTCAATTCACTCAGATAAGTACATCAGAAGACCAATAACTGAAATTCACCAAATGAGTTAGTTTTTGATGTTGGTTTGAATGACATGCTTATTTCATTGAGATAAGCACGTCTGAAGATCATAATCTCAACTTCACCAAGTGACTCAACTTTTGATGCTGTTTTGACTAACATGTTCATTTCAGCAAGTTAAGCACTTCAGAATGCTAAAATCTCAACTTCACCAAATGATACAGCTTTTGATGCTGGTTGGTTTAAAATGTTTATTTTAACGAGTTAAGCTCTTCAGAACACCAAAACCTGAACTCCACCAAATGACTAGATTCGATGTTAGTTTGACTAACATGCTTATTTGAGTGAGATAAGCACTTCAGAAGGTTAAAATCTCAACTTCACCAAATGACTCAACTTTAGATGTTGTTTTGACTACACGCTTCTTTCAGCGAGTTAAGCACTTCTGAAGTCCAAAATCTGAACTTCACAAAATGACTCAAATTCAGATGTTTGTTTGACAAACACACTTATTTGAGTGAGATAAGCACTTCATAATTCAAAAATCTCAACTTCATCAAATAACTTAATTGTTGATGCAGTTTTGACGACATGCTTATTTCTCTCTGATAATCACAACGGAAGACCAATATCTCAACTTCACCGAATGAGTTGGTTTTTGATGTTGGTTTGAATGACATATTGATTTCTTTGAGATAAGCACGACAGAAGATCAAAATCTAAACTTCACCAAAGGACCTAACTTTGACGGTTGGTTGGACTAAAATGCTTATTTCTTTGAGATAAGCACTTCAGAAATCAAAATCTCAACTTTACCAAATGACTTAATTTTTTTATGCTGGTTGGATTAAATGCTTATTTCAGCGAGTTAAGCACTTCAGTAGACATAAATCAGAATTTCGCCGAATGACTCAATTTTTGATCTTGTTTTTACTAAGGTGTTTCTTTCAGTTAGATAAGCATATCAGAAGACCAAATTCGCAACTTCACCAAAATACTCAACTTTTGATGCTGGTATGACTAAAATGCTTATTTCAATGATATAAGCACATCAGAAGTACAAAATCTCACCTTCATCAAATGACTTAATTTTTTTTATGCTGTTTTGACTAACATGCTTATTTCACTCAGATAAGCATTTCAGAAGACCAAAATCTGAACTTCAACAAACGACTCAAGTTTTGGTGTTGGTTTGACTAACATGCTTATTCAGCTATTAAAACAATTCAGAAATCAAAAATCTCAACATCAACAAATGACTTAATTTTTGATGCTGTTTTGACTAACATGCTCAATTCACTCAGATAAGTACATCAGAAGACCAATAACTGAAATTCACCAAATGAGTTAGTTTTTGATGTTGGTTTGAATGACATGCTTATTTCATTGAGATAAGCACGTCTGAAGATCATAATCTCAACTTCACCACATGACCCAATTTTTTATGTTCGTTCGACTAACATGTTCATTTCAGCGAGTTGAGCACTTCAGAAGGCTAAAATCTCAACTTCACCAAATGACTCAGCTTTTGATACTGGTTGGATTAAAATGCTTCTTTCAGCGAGTAAAGCACTTCAGAAGGCTAAACTCTCAACTCCACCAAATGATTCAGCTTTGATCCTGGTTGGAATAAAATACTTATTTCAGCGTGTTAAGCAGTTCAGAAGGCTAAACTCTCAACCTCACCAAATGACTCAGCTTTTGATGCTGGTTGGGTTAAAATGCTTCTTTCAGCGAGTTGAGCACTTCTGAAGTCCAAAATCTGATCTTCACAAAATGACTCATGTTTAGATGTTTGTTTGACTAACATGCTCATTTGACTGAGATAAGCACTTCATAATTCAAAAATCTCACCTTCACCAAATGACTCAAGTTCTGATGTTGGTTTGACTAACATGCTTATTGCAGAGAGATAAGCACTTCAGAAATCACAAGGCTCAACTTCACCAAATGACTCAACTTTTGGTATTGTTTTGAATAACGTGCTTCGTTCAGCGAG